>NW_024737097.1:270822-296152 GCF_018991925.1 Homarus americanus
ACCATGATTATAACAACCACGACCATGATTATAACAACCACGACGATGATTTTAACAACCACGACTATGGTCATAACCACGACTATGATTATAACAACCACGACCAAGATTAAAACAACCACGACCATGATTATAACAATCACGACCATGATTATAACAACCACGACGATTATTTTAACAACCACGACTATGGTCATAACCACGACTATGATTATAACAACCTCGGTAAACTGTACCACCGGACTCGCCACGGGGCACGAAGGGCCCACGATCACTTGTACTAATACTAATTATTTTTTATGACTAATCATTTAAGCTGTATTCTAAGCATTTTTGCATGTCAAGTGTTATGCCCCTGTGCTATTGAGGGGTGTTGACTGAATTTTTTCTTTGATTGTGAAGTTATGTTGAAGCTTTGTTGTGACATCAAGGCATGATGATCACAGTACAGCAGTTGTTTATAACTTGCAACCTGTGTGTGAGTTCCAAGGAGAACTTCCCGAAGCCATGAAGGCAATTATTCAACAGGGATGACTGCTGGAGACTCAGAGATGTGTGTAGATAGTCATATTGGTGGAGATGAGTGACATCCAAGTTCCACCTCAGGATTTTTCATTGGGGTCAAAGCTTGATGAAAGGAAACGTGTTGGGGAGAGTGAGGACGCTAATGGTTGGTATAACTACTAGACTTCTGGTGTGTTAGAAGGTTGAAGCCAGTGATTTGAATAGATATTTTTAAGAAGTATGCTTCAGAGTTTAGACTGTCCAGTCTCTCGGTTATTGTTGTGCAGTTGGGAGGTGGTGTGTTGTTGTGTTGCCTTGTGATTTGTCTTTTGGATTTGTGGATTGGGAAGTACTTGTGGTATTTTACACTTGTGAGTGTTTAAGTGATTGTGAATTTTAATTTATTCTATTTTTTGGAGACTGTGGATTTTTATTTTATTTTTTTTGAGGGAGGAGATTGTGAAGGGATTGCCCGAGTGTGGTAAAGGCATGGAGTTTGGATGGTGTGTTTCACTGAGTTGAGATCATCTGATGTGGTGATTTAAGTATTCAAGTTGAGTGGAGGTCCTATGGTAGTTGGGCCTCAGTTTGAATAGGAAGTAGTCGTACTGGAGTTTAGTGATGGCCAGGCATCTATGGATACATGGACCTGGTGCAGTTTATATGCATTATTGCAAAGCAACAGAAGGGTAATGATCGGAATGGTGTCATGTGAGGACCCTTGCATCAGCATTATAGTCTGTTGGACGACATGTTAACTCTGACCCTCAGATCTTGCCTCGTCTCGTGAGCACAGATTGACTTTTGGCTATAAAAGGTCAGCCCGATTCTTTTATCGGCTGGATGGAGTCAAGCAAGCTACACCTAACTTGAGAACTCTAATGTTGAACCTTGTTGTGGTCCTGTGTAAGCTTCTGGTTAGTTACCAAAAATGAAAACTTCCCTTGTCTCTCTATTTAACACCAAATTGTTGTACAATAATGTAACAGATGTGATTTTTATTCTTACTATGTTGTGTGATGCTACTATAAGAATCTCATATTTTTTTATATGTACATGACTGTAAATTCCATGAATTTAATTACTTGCATCTGAATATTTTTATAACTTATTTTATGAGAACAGATTTTTTTTCTATGCATGTGAAACTACTTGATGTGTTGTATTGTATCTAATGTTGACAAATAACCAAGTATTGCAATGTATTTTGTTTTTAAGATTATTTAACTAATGTAAAAGTTTTATTGATTAAACTGCAATATTTTTAATCTTTTGGAGAGGGGAAAGCTTTGTGATGACCCACAGTCATACATGTTAGCTAATGTAAAATCAGATGATTCACATTACTCTCCATAGCCTATAACCAACGGTAAGGAGGCGTATCAGTCCCAACAGGATGAAGAAACTGCATTGAGACTGAATGTGAAAAGGATCTACCGGTAGGTGTGTATGTTGACAATGAGCAGAAGTTCTTGGGCCATTGCGAGAAGAAGGTAAATCAGGCAAATAAATTATTAGGTCTCATAAGAAGGTCGTTCAGCTATCTAGACTGTCCCCGTCCCTCGTAACAATCTTCACGAGTGAAGTACTTCCCCATCTGGAGAGTACTGTCACCCCGTCTGGTCCCAGAGATATACTAGGGACTGTCAGTTGGTTGAAAATGCCCAAAGGAAAGCCACCAGACCGGTGCCTGCACTACGGCACCTCAGCTACCCCAAGAGATTGGAGCACCTGAACTTGGCTAGCTTATACTACAGGCGGGCAAGGGGGGACCGAATTGAGGTGTATAAGCATCTCAAGGGGCACTACCCAGTCGAGAGTCCTTACCTGGAGCTGGCGGACGCTCACCCCACAAGGGGTCACAGCTCACATAGGGTTGAAGAAGCCGCTAGCCCAGAAAACTGTGAGGGATAACTTTTTTGGAGTGAGAGTTGTGAACCCTTGGAATAATCTGCCAGAGAATGTTCTGACGGTACCAAGTGTGAGCTCTTTCAAAACAAGACTTGACAAGCACTGGAGCAGGTTCAGATGCATTCAGGAGCCAGTGCATGCCCAGTACTTACCAAAAGTGCGTAACAAGAGCCATGACCAATCGTCCAAGTGGCTAACGAGCCGATCAATGGTGAAGAGGATAAATGTAAAACATGTAGGTAGGTAGTTGGCAGCTATCAAACACGAAAAGATATTGGAAGCATAATGTATTGTCTAATGGTAGACCCTGCTGCCATATGGCATGACAAAAATTATGACCAAATCCCAGGTTGCTCATCTGACTTTCTGCCTCATTTACACACAATTTTAGAGTTTCAATTGTTTATCTTACTTTGACAGCACAACATGTTCGTGTTCTGGGTAATAAGTTCAATATACAGGAGCGAACACAAACATCTGTATAATTTTGTAGGTTCGATTTACTGGATAAGAGATATGTACACAAGGGGAGTAGCGCTCCTCAACCTGTCTGCTGGTCAACTGCTCTATAGGCGACGTATGGCAAGCGATACATTAACAGCTTCCATATGTCGCCAGGCACATTAATTAAGCATGTGGGACATGGTAATTGCATTGCCACACGCTGCTAGCTAGGCTGAATAAATAATATATATAAATGGAGCACATACATAATATACATACATAATATATAATACAGCATACATAATATACATACACCTCCCTCCCCCCTATACGCTCATAGCAAAGTCTTGAGCGGACCTTTTCTTTTGGATCCGTTCTGAGCGTCGAGGGACTAGATCACTGGGAAGGGTATGGGACTCAACACTGGTGGTGGGGTCAGCAGAAGGCATTGTTACAGGGCGGAGAAAACGGCGGTTCCTCCACCACACACGACCACTGGGTAACCGCACCTGGTAGTCCCGTGACCTACCGAGAACCATGACTACGCCTACTTTGTCCCAACGTAGGGAGGTCGGGTCCTGAACACGGACTTGGGTGCCGACACTCAACCTGGGTAGAGAACGGGCGTGGTCGTTGTAGCAGGCGACGACATCTTGAACACGTTCGGCGGCTCGCCGATCACAATCCTCTGTCTTGGCCTGCCACTCCTTGAAGAAGGATTGAGGGTGAGCAGGGACACAAGAACGAAGGGGGCGTCCATACAAAACCTGGGCAGGGGAGCGTCCGGTGTAGTTAGGTGTGTTGCGAAGTTCAAGAAGACCCCGGTCGAAGGCCTCGCAGTCAGTATTCCCAGAAGGGGCCACCTTAAGGATGAGGCGCTTCAAAGATTTGACAGCAGCCTCAGCATGGCCATTGGACTGCGGGTAATGGGGCGATGACAACACATGCTGGACTCCCCATCGGTCAAGGAACACAGCAAAGTCCCGGCTTGTGAACTGGGGCCCTCCGTCGGTTCGCAGGCGCACAGGCACGCCCACGTCACGGAAGTAGTGGCGGAACTTGCTGATGGTGGCGGCAGACGTCGTGTCATTACCGCACTTGATGACAACCGGCCAACCAGAGAGACGGTCGACGATAACAAGGAAGGACTTTCCTGACACAGAGAAAAAATCGGCCGACACAGACTCAAAGGGGCGGGTGGGGTTGTCGTCACTCATAAAGGGTTCCTGCTGCTGGCTGGGTTGTAATACTTGGCAGGGCTCACACGCACGGACAACATTCGAGATGTCGGAGTTGATGCCGGGCCAGAACACAGTCTGTCGTGCACGTCGTTTGGTGGCCTCAGCTCCACGGTGACTGTCGTGAAAGCGAGCCAAGACGTGGGAACGTGATGCAGCAGGGACAACTACACGTGCTCCGTACAGAACAACGTCTCCGTCGCAGTAGAGTTCATCGCGGAGTTTCCAATACGGGAGCAGGGCGTTGTGAAGATCGTAGCGGTTGCTAGGAAATCCGTTCCTCACACACTCGACGAGTCGGACGTAGAAAGGGTCATCTCGGGCCGCTGTTCGAAGGTCCTCCATTGCCTTGTCGTCATCTGGTGACAGGCCCGAACGAAGGGATTGGACGGCGTGTAGAGTGACCACAGTCCTGACGGAAAGAGCGAGATCGACGTCGAGCACATGGTCTTCTGGAGTAGGGCTGCTGACAGGAGAGCGGGATAAGGCATCAGGGATGCAGAGCTCCTTACCAGCACGCCACACTGCTGTGAAGAATGTGTTAGGCACGTTGTAAGATAACAACACTAAACCACATGAGCAAGAGTCAGCATGTGGCTTCTCCTTCTCCCATTAAATCATGTAAGGTACTACACTGGCAACGAGGATGGGATTCACAAAGTGTTGGTGAAGTCCTTGAAGAGAGGATAGTGACCACTGAAGGGAAGGCTACTCTGAACCTGGAGAATTTAAGTGAAGAGACCAACCATGGCTGGCGTCAGTGGATACATCGGACGAGTGAATTAATCGACGGCGGTGGTGATGAAGAAGGCCCTTGAAGAGAAAAGAAAAGCAATCTTTTTGAGAGACGTAGGAGCTAATGTTTATTCTACTCTGGTCACTCTGCTTGCTCCAGACAAACCAAAAGACTCCTCATTGATTCAGATTACCAAGATTCTGAAACATTTTGATCCTGCTCCACTTGAGATCGCTGAAAGTTACAGATTTGGCACCAGAGATAGAGGTAAAGATGAATCAGTAATTGATTACACTGGTCTACAAAAAAAAAAAAAAATTTCTGGCATGAAACCTTTTAACTGTTTTTTACTAACTTTAAGGTGCTGAATCCAAATCTGATCTCAGATTTGCTCCATCACGTAACGTGCCAGAATTTACTGAGCTACCAGAGATTGAGGATATAGACCGGAATTCACCTGTTTCTACTGATGGAGATGAAGAGACTGATCTTTTCAAGCCATCTGGTGAAGATTGTGAAAAGCCAACGTTGTTTACTCAGTCAGAATTGAATGATCTGGTCAGAGATCTAAATTTGCCAAAACAGTCTGATGAATTGTTAGCTTCCAGGCTTCAAGAGAAACGACTCTTAAAACCTGGCACGAGTGTCTCCTTTTATCGCAACAGAGAAGAGCAACTGCAGAAGTACTTTCATTCATATGACCAGCTTGTTTTTTGTAATGATGTAGAAGGACTTCTTCTCTCCATGGGACTACCAGCATATGATAGTAAGGATTGGAGACTTTTTATTGACAGTTCTAAAGGGAGCTTGAAATGTGTTCTTCTTCATAACGGAAACAAGTATGGTTCAATTCCAATCGGACATTCTGTACAAATTAAAGAAGTATGAAAACATTAAGACTGTTCTAGAGAGGTTGCAATACCATGCTCATGAATGGTTAATTTGTGTGGACTTGAAAATGGTAAACTTTCTATTGGGCCAGCAAGGAGGGTACACAAAATACCCCTGTTTTCTGTGCTACTGGGACAGCAGGGCTACAGCAGACCATTGGGTGAAAAAGAATTGGCCACCAAGACATAGTTTGACGCCTGGTGACAAGAATATCCTCTGGTTGACAGGAAACTTGGTATCATGAAGCAATTCGTCAAGGCTCTTGATCATAGTGGAGAGTGTTTCAGATATATATGCTCAACCTTTCCAAGTCTTAGCGACGAGAAGAAAAAGGCAGGGATTTTTGATGGACCTCAAATAAGAACACTACTCAGAGATCCACACTTCCTTGCAACAATGACTGAGGCACAGGCAAGAACTTGGAATGCTTTCTCTAATGTGGTGCGGAACTTCTTAGGGAACAAGAAAGCGGACAACTATCAAGAAATTGTGGAAGAGTTGCTCTTGAGTTTACAAGCACTTGGATGCAGAATGAGTATCAAGGTTCACTACTTACACAGTCACTTGGACGAGTTTCCAGAAAATCTGGAAGAAGTGAGCGAGGAGCAAGGGGAGCGCTTTCATCAAGACATTAAAGTAATGGAAGAACGTTACCAAGGTCGATGGGACTCGAACATGATGGCGGACTACTGCTGGAGTTTGATGAGAGACATTCCAGAAGCTGTACATAAGAGATCGGCCAAAAAGAGGAAGTTTATGTAACTGTAACTTGATCTTAATACTTGCACTATTTCTACCGTACATTAATTGTTTTTTTTTCACCCTTCAATGTTACATTTAAATATTATATGTGCATTAACTTTCCAATTTGATATTAACAATTTTTGGTTATAGAAAAATACAAATTATAATGCTGAAAAAATTTATGTATACATGTTTAAACCGTCAATTTTGATCCAAAAGTTTACGTTTCCCAGCAAAAGTGCAATATGGTATATCTCAAAAACCTGATGTGATAGACAAAAACCAAAGTCATATTTGGATTTTGCACCCCAAATTTACTTAAAATCCGTTTAAAACCTTGTGCCAGAAAAATTGTGTTGACCGGTGTTATATAGTAGCTTTGAAGAAAATATCCATTCACTGTAACTTTGGACAATTCTTGAACCGAGCTCTAAGAGACAGGTTTGTGATAGGTATGAATTATGAAAAAATACGAATAAGTTAATGAACACCACTAACTTAACTTTTGAAAAATCATGTCAGAGAGCTACAAGCATGGAATTAGCAGAGAAAAACACCAGAATATTTGTTCCCAATTCCGATGAAACAGTTGGCAGTAGTGGCTCACTGTGTAAAGGAACTGCAGCTAAAAGAATATATGAATGGAGGAAACTGCAGCGGGCCTATTGGCCCATACTGGGCAGTCCCATTTACACCCAACCCCTATTGCTCATTTACCCATCCAACCTATGTTTGAAGCTATCCAGTGTATTCGAGTTAATGATGATAATGTATTTGGTAACTTGTTCCACTCATCCACTACTCTATTTCCAAACCAATATTTACCTATTTCGCGCCAAAATATAAATTTGTCTAATTTAAAACCATTGTTACGAGTTCGCTCCTGGTTGGATAATTTGAGTACCTTTGTAATGTCCCCTTTGTTCAGCCCTGACTTCCATTTATACACCTCAATTATATCGCCCCTAGCTCTACGTCTCTCGCGGGAGTGCAAATTAAGATGCTTTAACCTGTCTCTGTACTCAAGGTTCCTCATGCCCAGAATTAGTCTTGTCATTCTACTCTGAATTCTTTCCAAGGATTCTATATCCTTTCAGCAATACGGTGACCAGAATTGAACTGCGTAATCCAAGTGGGGTCTCACAAGCGCAAGATATAGTTTTAAGATGACCTCGCTAGTTTTGTAACTAACACTCCTTTGTATGAACCCAAGTACTCTATTAGCCTTGTTTCAAGCAAATACACATTGTTTACTTGGCTTAAGATTCCTACTTATCATTATTCCTAAATCTTTCTCGCAGTCAGATTTCTCAATAACATTGTTGTTCATCTGGTATCTGGTTTCCCTGCTTACATCTCCTATACTGAATACTTTGCATTTCTCCACATTGAATCTCATCTGCCATTTTTCAGACCATTCGAAAAATTTGTTTAGATCTTCCTGTAGTTTTGCAGAGTCATTGTCAGATTTAATTACATGTCCCATTTTAGTGTATCAGCAAATTTACTTATCTTGCTGTCTACGCCGGTATCTATGCCGTTTATGTATATAATAAATAATAATGGTCCGAGTACTGAGCCTTGGGGAACTCCACTAGTGATGTTGCTCCAATGGGATTTAGTGCCTTTAATGCTCACTCGCTGTTTCCTGTCCTGTAGCCACGCCCTAATCCATTTTAGAATATCTCCTTTAATGCCATGAGCCTCCACTTTTCTTATTAGTCTTTCGTGGGGGAGTCTGTCGAAGGCTTTACTAAAGTCAAGATATACCACATCATAATTGTGCCCCTCGTCCACTGATTCGAAAACAAATGAAAAGAATGTTAATAGATTAGTTAGACATGAATGCCCGCTTGTGAAGCCATGTTGGGATGAATGCCCGCTTGTGAAGCCATGTTGGGATGAATGCCCGCTTGTGAAGCCATGTTGGGATGAATGCCCGCTTGTGAAGCCATGTTGGGATGAATGCCCGCTTGTGAAGCCATGTTGGGAATCATTGATCAACTTGTGCTTCTCCAGGTGATTTCGAATAGAGTTTGAAATGATTGCTTCCAGTAATTTATCTACAATTGATGTTAGACTGATTGGTTGGTAGTTAGAGGATAGTGATCTGTCTCCCTTCTTGAAAATCGTTATTACATTCGCTATCCTCCAGGATTCTGGTACTACAGCCGTTTTTAAGGACATGTTAAACAACTTTGCTAAGGGCATACTAAGCTCTTCCTTACATTCCTTTAATACTCTGGCAAATATCTCATCGGGACCTGGTGACTTATTAGGCTTTAGTTTGTCTATTTGCTTACTTACATTGTTACTAGTCACTACTATCTCCCTTAATTTATTTTCTTCGCTATCTCTGTATAGAGTCGGTACCACGGGTATCATATTTAAATTTTCGGTGGTGAAAACTGTTGAAAAATATTTATTCAGATTATTGCTCATTTCTCCAACGTTAACAGTTAGTTCGCTGGTATCTGACTGTATTGGTCCAATCTTTTCTCGGGTTTTAGTTTGATACATTTGATAGAAACCCTTGGGGTTTGCCTTTGCCTCCCTTGCTATCCTCAGCTCATTATTCTTCTTTGCTTTTCTTATCTCGGTCTTAACCCTACCGGCCAATACCTTTTCATAATCTCGGAGGTAAACTTCGCCACGATTTATCCTCCTACCTATAGCTTTCCTTTGACCAATAATGTTCTTTAAATAATTATTTATCCATTTAGGGTCATTGTTGTTTTATCTGAGTTTTCTGTAAGGTATGTTCTGCCTTTGTGCATTAAGTAACTCATTATTTAAATTGTTGTGAAACTCGGCAACCTCAGATCTCGTTATCAGGTCTCCCGGTAAGGTGAGGTCGCCCTCTGTGGGTACATTGTGTGAGGTCACCTCATGTGAGGTCATGTAATTCACCCCAAAGCATGATACCCCTTCTCTCAGCTGCCTTTTCAAACTATCAAAGTTTGCCCTTCTGAAATCTGGGACTTTAGTGGAATTTTCCTTGCAGCAGCCCTGAAATTCTAACTGGAATCTAATTTCTTTGGGTTATATGTTGACTTAGGAAACAGTCCTGGATCGTTTCAAGAAAATCCTCTGATTCTGAGTTACCCGTAAGGTCAATCCAATCTATTTGGCTAAAGTTAAAGTCGCCTACTATACAGACTTTGCTATGTTTGGAAGCCCTGCGCATTTCGTCCAAAATAAGTCACTCATTAACTCTATCAAGATTAGGAGGTCTATATATTACTCCTGTGATTAATTTTTTCCCTACCATCGATTAAATCTATCCAAGTTGTTTCTGTATTCTGCTCAGTTTTTATTTCCTTATTTATTTCACACTTCAGATTATCCCTGACATAGATTGCTACTCTGCCTCCTTTCCTAATCTGCCTATCTGTATGGAATAATTTGTAACCTGAAATTTGGTATTCGACAGGTAACTCACGTGAGTCTAGGTTTATCCATTTTTCGGTGAATGCTATTACAGGAGTATATCGATAATTTCGGTACATACCAAGGCCCTAATATCATCCATTTTGTTTCTCATACTTCTACTGTTTGCGTAGTAGCCATTTAAGTTAGTCGTGATCTGAGTCCTCTCTTTGTCGCGTTTAGGTTTAAACTCCCTGCCTAATTTAGTTTTGTCATAATTCCGAACACTATTTACCTGTAACCTTTCACTTTGTTTACCCGCTCCCACTGCAGTCTCCTCCACGCCCGTGATCATATGTTCCCCTAGCAGTTTAAAGACTTCAACATCTTTTGAACTGCCTTCTCGAGAGGCCCAGCCAGTGTTGCCACCTCATCCCTAGACAGATGCACCCCATCCCTCGCATAAAGGTCCCTTCTGCCGTAGAAATTGCCCCAGTTGTCAATGAATGGGACTGATATTGACTAGCAATATCTGTCAAGATGGCAGTTGACACCAACTGCCCTTGACAACCATTCATTGCCAACTCTCCTTCTAGGCAAGACACCACATATGATAGGGATCCCTCCCTTAGACCTAATACGTTCTATAGCTGCCTTGAACTTATCAAGAAGGTCCCCACTCCTACACCGGCCAATATCATTGCCTCCTGCACGGAAGCAGATAATGGGTTTGTTCCCATTACCAGACAAGATATTGTCCATCCTGTCAACTATATCCCCCACCCCAGCTCCTGGCAAACACTCCCTCACCCTATTTTTATTTTTACCACAAAAAGCTCTGTCCAGGTACCGTACCTGGGAACCGCCAACAATTAAGGTTTTCGTACCTTCCTTGTCAGCCTTGTCCCTGACTATGCTATCGTCCAATTCGTCTATCAAAGGACTGAAAGAGTTGGTACACTTACCTGTTGTTGTCGTATCCTTAGTGAGTTTTTTTACCACCTAGGTGTGTTTTCACCACCAGTTTGGTCGTCCCTCTGCTCACAACCATCCATTCGCCTGGGTTTTCGTCAGACACGGGCTTTCCTTGTCTAGTTTCTTCCTTCATCCTCGCTATCTCTTCCTTTAATTTCAAGTTTTCTTCTTTGACCTTCCCTAACTCGGCCCTCAGAAGGGCACAGCCCTGTTCACAAGTAGCACTAGCCATTACTGACAATTGATCCCCGGGAGCTAAGCCGCTGTGACCTTTCCTCTAGTGAGGTCAGAACACAACTACGTATAAAACCACATGTGCTAGGGAAGAAAGATTGGAAAAAAGGTAAAATTGTAAAACAACTAGATGATAGATCAAACTTAATTGAAAGTGAGGCAGGTGTTTTTAGGAGAAACAGATCTTATATAAGAAGGACATATGAGAAATATATCAATCAAACAAGTCCTAAGAAGGCACAAGAACATAACAAAGAAATGAATAATTTGTCTCCTCCACAGCAAGACACAGAGTCTGAAAATTTTAAGACTAATGTAGAGCCAAATTCTAATGACTCATTGATAACAAGCAGGTGAATGAGGCAGACTAGAAATAAAATGCCTTCAAGATTTAAAGATTTTATTTTGACAAAATGAATGCATGATGTAAGTAACAATCATATTGAACTTGTTTAAGACATCTCATTTTCTTCATTTGTTATGGATTTATTAAGTTTAGAGTAGCAAATTACTGTATCAGAATATTTCATTTTAGTTGCTGTGATGAAGTACTATATTGCTTCAATAAGTATATCAATGTTATGTACAAATGGAAGCTGTGATGTTTATACAGGTTGTACCTCTCTAGTCCGGCATTCTGTGGTCCGGAAATTCCCGTGGTCCGGAACGATTATAGTTTGTCCAATAGGTAGATAGGCAGCTTTTTTTTTTTACTTATCTGAATTATTATTATTATTACAGGAGTATTAAATTTTTGCCCCTCAGGCCCCAATGTGGGTCAGTGACCTATGCCCAGGTGGGCTAATCCCCTTAAAAAAAAAAACAAAGCCGCGGGAAATTAAGGTTTGTTTACATCTGGCAGTTCGGCTGCTCTCTCTCTCTCTGCTTGTTTATACAGAGTACAACATTTAACCCTTCAATATATATGAGCAGTAAATAAGTGTTGCTTTCATATTATTATGTAGAGTAATGACGATATGTTTTCACAGGTGCGCACTTACATACGCGCAGTCTCACTTTTTTTTACCATTAATGGTTAGCTACTTATATTGTTCCATTTATTATCATTAAATAACATTACAGGTACTTCAAACAACCATATTAATTTCTTTACATTAATTTTACTACAGCTACAATCAGGGTCTTATTTTCTTCAGTTTTATATGTAGAACCAATCAGTCACTGGTTTTGTAAGCTTTAGCATAAACAATGCCGGCAGCCGTCTCGTCTCCTCTAATATTCCACGTATTATTAATAAATTGTATTGTTAATTTTGCACACAAACATTAATTCAATGAAAACAAATTCAGAAACATTAATTAAAATATATATGAACGATAAATAAGTGTTGCTTTCATATTCTTATGTAAAGTAATGACGATATGTTTTCACGTGTGCGCACTTACATACGCAAACTCTCTTTTTTCTTTACCATTATCGTTAGCTACTTCTATTGTTCCATTTATTAACATTAAATCACATTACTTTAAACAACCATATTAATTTTGCTACAGATACAACCAAGGTCTTATTTTCTTCAGTTTTATATGTAAAACCAGTCAGTCACTGGTTTGTAATCAACGAAAACAATGCTGTGTCATTTCCTCGTGTGTTTTAATATTCTACGTATTATTAATGAATTGTATTGCTCATATTACACACATAAACATTAATTCAATAAAAAAGACATTCAGTAATAAACAATAATGAATCTTTTGTACATAAGAGAAATGACGCTGTTTACACGATTATGCACGTTGTCTGCACGTTGGCAGGCCGTTCAAACCCGTCGAAATTCAAGTTTCCGCCCTCAAAATTTTTATTTATTTTTTGTGTTCCAATAAAATACGTGAAGAATTAAAAACTCGCGAAATTTGAGAAGCTACTATACGACATTTAACCCTTCAATATGTCTTCAAAGAGACCATGATGCAGAGAAAGTGGTGCTAGTGCTTCCAAGCATAAGCACAAGTCACTATCTATCCAGGAAAAGGGTGAATTTCCATGGTCCGGCACCGGTCAGGTCCAGAGGTTGCCGGACTAGAAAGGTACAACCTGTACTACAAGGATTGTGAGTGTTGTAGTTCCTATGAATGTACAGTATTAATTGTGATAAGCTAGTCGCAGAGAATTGACACTATCCTAGTTTCATTTTATCTTCTTTAAAAAAGGAAGGATGTTACAATATGCTATTGTAATGTGCTACAGTATTAGAAAGTGAATGTTGAAAGATGTATATAATGTGTTAATTTTTGAGATGTTACGCCAAAGTGTTTGTTTTGTTTACAGACCGCTAGAGGGCAGGCAACGATTAACAACAATAAACCTGGAGCCTCGTCTCTCCCTCAAAACATCCATAATAAACTAGAAACGCGAAGTGAAACAATTTCCGAGTCTAAACTAGACCCACGTCCCTAGAATGTTTATGGGTGCTGGGGATGTTTTCCTTGATTCTAAACTACCGTAGTCCGTAAATGCAGTTCTAATTGAGTTGGAAACTCCATTTCTTTACTATAATAATCCAGAATAGTTTACCTAAAAGTTTGGTAAAATAAATATATTTGAAAATTATAAATCTTAATGATATGAGCATGAATGAAGCTGTGTGTTACAGCAGACTGGTATTTTCCACTCCTATGGAGCTGTGTGGGATTAGTGGGTCTCGTGTACAATCTAAGACAAAAGTCGTGTCGCGGTTTTGTCAGAAGATTAAATATAACTCGTGAAACATTATAAATTATGAGAACCCTATAACAAGGCAGAGAGCACCAAAAGTTTTAGCCTTTCGGCATATGTTTTCACCATATTTCACGACACAAGTTTTGTCTTTCATTGTACCTGACCTGATGCACTGTCAGGTCGAGGTAGGGTGGGGGATTAGTGGTCACATATTACTGACCTTCTGATGGCATGTCAGGTCACCCTTTATTGGCTAGGGGATTAGTGGGTCTCATGACCTGAAGATGTCTTGAATAAACAGGAAGCCTAAAGTATATTTAGAAAGATTGTGATAAGTATAAGTATAAATGAGCAAAGTTGTATCCCTTCAACATTACATAACATTTTAAAATATGGAGTGAGAAAGCAGAAAGGTGTGGGTGATTAGAGAGATGGAGTGGAAATGGGTGTTGCCAAGCACTCCTCAACAGCTGATATTTAACTCGTCACACATGCAAATTTGTCATACAATAAGATCCTCACTACTTATGTCTGCTGTCTTAATTCCCTTGTTTGGGGTATGTGAGTGGTGTTGGAGTGCGTGTGTGTGATGTGTGTGATGTGTGTGATGTGTGCGTGTGTGTGTGTGTGATGTGTGTGTGTGTGTGTATGTGTGTGATGTGTGTGTGTGTGTGTGTGATGTGTATGTGTGTGATGTGTGGGTGTATTGTTGGTGTTGTAATGTGTGGCTGAAGATTGTGGGAGTCAACCTTCTTGGGGGGTGAGGGTCACGCGGTCACTCTTCCTCACTCCAGCATGGCTACTTGTGATAGGAAGATGAATTTGATACCATACTGATCCTTAATAAATTCTCTACGAAACATTTCCAATAAGATATCCTTAAACAAAATATTTCTATATGATATTGTGAGGGGAATTCCATTCTCTTGTACAAAAATGTAAGAAATGTTGATACCGGAGTCAGTAAAATCAGTTCTAATTTCGTTAAACACACCATTTTTTTTTATCAAAATAATCCTGAACACTTTATCTAAAAGTTTGGTTAAATAAATATATTTAAAAAAACAAAATCTCTATACAGTATAGTCTGGATTTACGCGGATTTGGTTAAAGGGTTTGGTCATTTACGCGGTGCCTTGCCAGAATTGAAATGCTTTAATTACGCGGTAAATTTGGTCATTTATGCGGAGCGGCTGGAAAGGTCCAGACGTACCTTGCCATTTTGTATTCACGCAGCCCGTGCTTGACCATAAGCGGGAAGCGGCGCGAGTAAGGTTGCGCAGTATGTCGCTGTTGCGTTATCGCTGACGTCATATGACATATCGGACTGTAATTGAGCCGTGCATCCTTACCTCCCTCCCCTGCTAGCTGTGATTGGTTTAATGTAATATGACGTGCCCCGCCACGGGAGGGAAGAAGCCGCTGACCTACCCCGCGTCAGTCGCATTGTTATCAGTCACCGCGTATACAATTCTCTTGTGTGCTTGCTAATCTTGCAACAATGGCTTCTGCTGGACCCCCACCACCACAGAAAAACCTTAAACTACCTGGCCCAAGCCTAAGAAGATACGACGAGCTTTAAGCTATGAAGTCAAGTACAAGACTGTGCAGGAGGTGGAGAAAGGTACGAGGCAAGTTGATTTGGCACGCCAGCATGACGTGAACGAATCTACGATCACAACGATCAAGAAGGATGCCGCCAAGATAAAAGAACACATGAGCATCACAAAGTCTGCAGGTGCTTCAATGGTGAAGTACTGTCAGAACAAGGTGCTGCTCAAGACTGAGAATGTGCTGCTGAGCTACTTGATTCGTCAAGCAAGACGGAACATGGCGGTGGACACGCAGTCAGTTCAAGAATACGCACGTGAACTGTACGTAGCAGTGGCACGCAAGATGGGAATTGCAGAGCCCAAACCCTTTACTGCTTCCTCTGGGTGGCTGCAAGGGTTTAAGAAGAGGAACAAAATTACCAACATTAACATTGGTGGTGAAGGAGCGAGTGCTGACTGTGTTGCGGCTAGTGATTTTCCTCCAATCTTACGAGAAGTTATGGAGGAAGGACAGTACACCGACGAACAGGTGTTCAACATGGATGAATCCGGTCTGTTTTGGAAAAAGCTACCTACCAAGACCTTCGTTGTCAAGTCTGCCAGCAAGTGTCGGGGCCGGAAATTGCACAAGAAGCGCATCACCGTCCTGTTTACCACCAATGCCTCCGGTGCCTGTAAGCTCAAGTTATCGGTGATCCACACAGCCCGCAAGCCGCACGCCTACAAGAACATGGACATGACCAAGCTAAATGTCCACTGGCTAACCGCACATAAGGCGTGGATGTTCACTGGTCTGTCCCTCCCCTGGTTTGATGACTGTTTCGTTCCCGACGTGAAGAAATTCTGCGAGCAACAGAATGTTCCATTCAACATTTTGTTGCTCCTTGACAACGCACCAGAACACTCACCCCTACTGTTGGATCATCACCCCAACTTAAAAGTGGTCTTCCTTCCTCCCAACACTACGTCATTAATCCAGCCCATGGATCAAGAATTAATTGGTAATGTTAAGGCTGCTTTCTCCGCAAAGAAGTTTCAGCTCCTTAATGACTTGACTAACACCAAAGATGAGTTGCGGAACCCAAGTGACACCGATAGCGAGAGTGACAACGATGAGCAAGAAGAGTTGGCGGAGCAAGAAGTTCACGTCAAACAGTTTTGGAAGAAATTCAATGTCAAGAAAGCTGTTGATTTCTTGGTGGAGGCATGGGAGCAGCTGTCTGCGGCAGCGAATCGTCACGCGTGGCGGCATGTGTTGCAAGGTATCCCAGGTGGGAGGCAGAGGCAACCTGTGACTGGTGAGGTTCAGTCTGTTGCAGTGGCAGTGGACCTTGCAAGAGAAGCTGCACAGGGTGTTACAGCTGCAGACTTCTCCGAGACCACCAACGAAGACATTATGGAGGTGATCAGGGATCCTGAGGTGACTGCCGACGAGATGTTGGAAGACGACATCAGTGAGGAGGCAGGTGTTGTGGCAGCCCAAGGAGAACACAAGTTAACACATGGTAATGTTAAGGATGCCATCAAGTTTGCAGAGAAACTCAAGCTCGTCCTTTCTAACGACCCTGACAATCACCGCTATGAAGTCTTCAATAACCATCTGTTGCAAACTATGGAGCCGTACATCAAGATTTATCACGAAAACATCAACACTAGCCGTCAGCGTAACATCACGGACTTCTTCGCCCGCAACCCACCACAGCCAGCCCAAGCCAGTGATAGTGACAGTGATGTTGACTTTGAGGGATTTGTCAGGGAAGCCCTGACATCTGTGGTGGATAGTGACAGTGATTCACCCGAGGGCCAGTAATCTGCCCTCAGCCTCGGAACCATCCCCCCTCCACGTATGCCGACCCATCTCTTCTACTAGCGTAAGTGTTAAACCTTGATTTTTCTTTTACCTGATGTAGTATATTATTCTCTTATTGATATTTATCTTCTATATTATGTGTGTGTGCATACCATCATAAAGTTAAGATACTATTTTTACTACAACGTATGCATTGTGTCAGCAAAAAGTGGGGTTTGGGGGTCGGCCCAGTCTCTATTTCAATTAATCCCATATGTTCTATTATTTCATTAAAGCGTTTCTGGTTTTACACGGTACTCCACGGGTTCAATTGACCGCGTAAATCCAGGCTATACTGTATGATACAGGTGTGAATACATGGCAGAGCTGTTACTTCTATCCTCTTCACCACTGATCAGCTCATTAGTCGCTTGGGCAACTAACGATTGACTGTACTGTCATACATAACTAATCATGTCTAACACTTGTGATGAAGGTTGGGTGCGAGATTATTGGGTCACGTTACTAACCTGACCTGATGTAACGTCAGGTCACCCAGTGTTGGGTGGGGAATTAGTGGGTCGTATGACCTCAATATGTCTTGAATGACATTATTTTTTACCTATGAGGTATACTGTATACATAGTACTATACTGTACTGTATATGAAGGGTACAGATATTAATAAGCACACATTATTACAGTAACGTATCTCTACTAATTAATGAAAAACAAATACATGTTATTAAACTGTATGTATCATGAATGAGTCAATAGACAAACAGTGAGGGGAGGGGGGTGGTGCGGTCACTTCTACCCCCCTAACGGATCCTATAACCTCTTACTAGTTTACAATGAGATTTACCTTATAAAATGTCACTGACTTGACTTAGGAGAATATAATTTTCATTGCTGGAATTCTTGTAAGATAGCAATTAATTTGAGTATAAACATCCTTTATTTTGCACCACACACCCGCATACACACACACACACATATATACACGCTCATACACACACATACTCCACACAGACACACACAATACGCACACCTGGGAAATAACAGTTTGGGAAGGGGAAGGGGAAGGGTTTGATAATACTTCCTCTGGCTGGAAGGAGGTGGAGAGATTAATGAGTACTTGGATTATGAAAGGCAGAGGGCTTTTATTTATAAGTTATAAAATGTCACTGAATTCACTTTATAATTTGTACAGTTAACCCTCACTTTACGCGGTCCCACATTCCGCGTTTCCACGTTTACGCGGTGCCTTGCCAGAACCTAACGTGCTCACATTACGCGGTACGTGAACCCCATTACGCGGAGAGTGTCCGGCGCGACGCTATTTTTAGATTCGCCCCACCCGCCTGCCTGCCTGTGCTCCTCGCCTCTCCCTCCTCCTCCCTCCGCTTGGGCAAGCCGCGCGGTAAGGTTGCGCAGTGTGTGTCTTTGTTGCGTTATCACTAACGTCAGATGACTTATCGGACTGTGATTGGCCATGCATCCCTACCCCCCTCTGCTGCTAGCTGTAATTGGCTTAAAGTATTATGACGTGTCCACCCGGGGGAGGGAGGAAAGACGATCCTTGACCTAGCCGCGCCAGTTTCATCCCTCCACGCCAGACCGTGTAAACGTGCATCCATTGTTCTCTAAAATGGCTTCCGCCGGACCACCCCCCCCAGAGAGAAACCTTTCCTTACCTGGACCCAGCGGCACTAAGCCAAAGAAGACACGACGTTCCTTAAGCTACGAGGTGAAGTATACCATCATCCAAGAGTTGGAGAAAGGAACAAGGCAGGTTGATTTGGCGCGCCAGCATGGTGTGAATGAATCTACGATTCGAACAATAAAGAAGGATGCAGCCAAGATAAAGGAGCACATGAAGATCACAAAGTCTACAGGTGCTTCTATGATCAAGGATTTTCACAACCAGGTGCTTCTCAAGACAGAAAAATTACTTGTGAGGTACTTGGTGCGTCAGGCGCGACGGAACATGGCGGTCGACACGCGCTCTGTTAAGGACTACGCACGTGAACTGTACATCGCAGTGGCACGAAAGATGGGAATTACAGAGCCCAAACCCTTTAATGCTTCCTCTGGGTGGTTACAGAGGTTTAAGATCCGGAACAAGATCACCAATATAAACATTGGTGGTGAAGAAGCGAGTGCTGACCGTGCTGCGGCTAGGGAATTTCCTCCGTTTTTACGTGAGATTATGGAGGAAGGACAGTACAGTGACGACCAGGTGTTTAACATGGACGAATCTGGTCTTTTCTGGAAAAAGCTACCTTCCAAGTCCTTCGTTGTAAAGAATGCCAGCAAGATTCGGGGCCGGAAGATGCAGAAGGAACGCATCACCGTCCTGTTTACCACCAATGCCTCCGGTACCTGTAAGCTCAAGTTATCGGTGATCCACACAGCACGCAAGCCGCACGCCTACAAAACCATGGACATGACCAAGCTAAATGTCCACTGGCTGACCGCACGTAAGGCGTGGATGTTCTCTACACTGTCCCTCTCCTGGTTTGATGACTGTTTTGTTCCCGATGTAAAGAAATTCTGTGAGCGACAGAATGTGCCATTCAAGATTTTGTTGCTGCTGGACAACGCACCAGGACACTCGCCCCTACTGTTAGATCGTCACCCCAACGGAAAAGTGGTCTTCCTTCCTCCCAACACTACGTCTATATTACAGCCCATGGACCAAGAGTTAATCTGTAATGTAAAAGCTGCATTCTCTACGAAAAAATTCAAACTCATGAACGACTACACCAACACCAGGGAAGAGTTGCGTAACCTGAGTGACACCACCACCGATAGCAAGAGCGAAGAAGATGAGGATCAACAGTTGGCAGAGCAAAAAATACTGTTCAAACAATTCTGGAGAGTATTTAACATCAAGAAAGCTGTGGACTTCTTGGTAGAGTCATGGGATCAGCTGTCTATTGCTACAATTCGTCACGCATGGAGACATGTGTTGCATGGAATACCAGGTGAGAGGAGGAGTCAATCTGTGACTGGTGAGGTTCAGAATGTTGCAGTAGCAGTGGACCTTGCCAGAGAAGCTGCGCAGACTGTTACAGTTCCAGGCTTCTCCGAGACCACCAACGACGACATCCTGGAGGTGATCAGAGATCCTGAAGTGACTGCCGACAAGATGTTGGAAGAAGATCACGTCAGTGAAGAGGAGGAAGAAGGTGCGTCATTCTCCGAAGAACACAGTTTAATTCATAGTGATATTAAGGGTGCCATGGAGTGTGCAGAGAAAATGAAGTCCTTCCTTTCCCGCGACAATGACGATGACCGCTATGAAGGCTTCCATACCCGGCTGGTGCAGGCTATGGAGCCGTACATCACGGTGTATCTAGACAACATAAACACTAGCCGTCAAAAAAGCATAACCGAGTTCTTCGCCAGCAACCCGCCACAGCCAGCCCAAGCCAGTGATAGTGACAGTGAAGATGACTTTGAGGGATTTGTCAGGGAAGCCCTGACAACTGTAAGTGACAGTGATGGTGATTCACCTAGTAATGGTGATTCACCTGGGGGCCAGTAATCTGCCCTCTGCCTCGGAACCAGCCTCCATCCCCGTATGCCGACCCATCTCTTCTACTAACGTAAGTGTTCCACATAACTTTTAGTTTTCCTAACCTAACCTTTATTTTTCCTATGTTAACCTTTATTTTTCCTAACCTAACCTAACCTCTTCTAAAATTTTTACTACATCATGGTTGTGTGTCGTCAAAAAGTGGAGTTTGGGGGTCAGCCCGGACTCTATTTCAATTAATCCCATATGTTATGTTATTCACTTTACGCGTTCCTCACTTTACGCGGGACCCTGCGGATTACATTAACCGCGTAAAGTGAGGGTTAACTGTATTGCCGGAATTCTTGTAAGATAGCAATTAATTTGAGTATAAACATCCCTTATTTTGCACCATATATAATAATTTTAGTAATTAACATAATATATTTGAGTACTTTACCTTTTATCCTCTTCACCACTGATCGGCTAGTTAGCCGCTTGGGCGATCAGTTACGTCTCTGTTACACACTGTTGGCAAGTACAGGTTGTGATAATTTATGTGGTTACAGTTTCAAAGCTTTGTGACATCACTAACATATAATGAGTCTCCATATGCCCTGGTTTGTTCATTGATCATTTGTCTACGTGCAAAAGTAGCCCTGTTGAGCCATCATGTATCAATTAATTTTGTAATAGAAATTATAATGTAAAATTTTATATGACGATGGTTTAGTAGTGCTGTTAATGTGTGTGTTGTGTAAGTGTCTTGGCATGTCACGACCTGGATTTGGGTCCCTAACCCAGGCGCGCGCGCACGCACGCACGCACGCACGCACGCACGCACGCACGCACGCACGCACGCACACACACACACACACAGAGTAAAGCCTCCGATAACAACGGTTCGACCAACAACTTTTCATATTTAAAACCCAAGTTAATTTAGGACCTAATTCAATTTACGTCCTTATTTCGTTCGCATTTTCGACCAAAATATATAATAAAAGTAAAATAAAATTGCATTTTCATATAAATAATACAGTGAACCCTCACTTTACGCGGTTAATTGAACCTACGGCGGCCCGCGTAAAGTGAGAAACGCGTAAAGTGAATAACATAACATATGGGATTAGTTGAAATAGAGACCGGGCCGACCCCCAGACTCCACTTTTTCCAGACACAATACGTATGTTTTACTAAAAATAACATCTTAACTTTATGATGGTATTCACACACACATAATATAGAAGGGAACAATCAATAAGAGAATAATATACTCTAGGTTAGGTTAGAAAAAAACAAGGTTAGGGTTAACACTTACGTTAGTAGAAGAGATGGGTCGGCGTATGGGAATGGAGGCTGGTTCCGAGGCAGAGGGCAGGCTACTGGCCCTCAGGTGAGTCTTCATCGCTGTCATCCACACTTGCTAGTGCCTCCCTGACAAATCCCTCAAAATCATCATCACTGTCTCTGTCTCTGTCACTATCACTGGCTTGAGCTGGCTGTGGTGAGTTGTGGGCGAAGAACTCGGTTATGCTTTGCTGACGGCTGGTGTTTATGTTGTCGTGATAAATCTTGATGTAGGGCTCCATAGTCTGCAACAGCTGGGTAGTGAAGATTTCATACCTGTTAGCATCAGGGTCGTCGAAAAGGAAGAGCTTGACTTTCTCAATACACTCGATGGCACCCCTTACATTACTATGGGATAACTTGCATTCTTCTTGGGATGACGCACCACCTGCCTCTTCACTGACGTCATCATCATCTACCATCTCGTCGGTAGTCACATCAGGATCTCTGATCACCTCCAGGATGTCGTCGTTGGTGGTCTCGGAGAAGCCTGCAGCTGTAACACTCTGCTCAGCTTCTCTGGCAAGGTCCACTGCTACTGCAACAGTCTGAACCTCACCAGTCACAGATTTACTCTGCCTAATTCCCGGAATACCTTGCAACACATGTCTCCATGCGTGACGAACAGTTGCTACAGACAGCTGATCCCATGCCTCCACCAAGAAGTCCACAGCTTTCTTGACGTTGAATGTTCTCCAAAATTGTCTCACAAGTACTTCTTGCTCTGCCAACTGTTGATCCTCGTCGTCTTCACTCTTGCTATCGGTGTTGGTGTCACTCAGGTTACGCAACTCTTCCTTGGTGTTGGTGTAGTCGTTCAGGAGCTTGAATTTTTTGGCAAAGAATGCAGCTTTTACATTACAGATCAATTCTTGGTCCATGGGCTGTATTATAGACGTAGTGTTGGGAGGAAGACCACTTTTACGTTGGGGTGACGATCTAACAGTAGGGGCGAGTGTCCTGGTGCGTTGTCAAGCAGCAACAAAATCTTGAATGGAACATTCTGTTGCTCACAGAATTTCTTCACATAGGGAACGAAACAGTCATCAAACCAGGAGAGGGACAGAGAAGAGAACATCCACGCCTTACGTGCGGTCAGCCAGTGAACATTTAGCTTGGTCATGTCCATGCTCTTGTAGTCGTGCGGCTTACATGCTGTGTGGATCACCGATAACTTGAGCTTACAGGTACCGGAGGCATTGGTGGTAAACAGGACGGTGATGCGCTCCTTCTGCAACTTCCGGCCCCGACACTTGCTGGCATTCTTCACAATAAAGGTCTTGGAAGGTAGCTTTTTCCAAAAAAGACCAGATTCGTCCATGTTAAACACCTGGTCGTCGGTGTACTGTCCTTCCTCTATAATCTCACGGAAAAACAGAGGAAATTCCCAAGCCGCAACACGGTCAGCACTAGCTTCTTCACCACCAATGTTGATATTGGTGACCTTGTTCCTCTTCTTAAATCTCTGCAACCACCCAGAGGAAGCATTAAAGGGTTTGGGCTCTGCAATTCCCATCTTACGTGACACTGCAGCATACAGTTCACGTGCGTACTCCTTAACTGAGCGAGTGTCCACCGCCATGTTCCGTCGCGCCTGACGAACCAAGTAGCTTACAAGTAATTTTTCCGTCTTGAGAAGCACCTGGTTGTGGAAATACTTGATCATAGAAGCACTTGTAGACTTTGTGATGTTCATGTGCTCCTTTATCTTGGCTGCATCCTTCTTAATTGTCCTGATCGTAGACTCGTTAACACCATGTTGGCGTGCGAGATCAACCTGTCTTGTTCCTTTCTCCAACTCTTGTATGATCTTATATTTAATTTCGTAGCTTAAGGAACGTCGTGTCTTCTTTGGCTTAGGGCGGCTGGGTCCAGGTAATGCAAGGTTTTCTTTGTGGTGGTGATCCGGTGGAAGCCATTCTTATGGAACAAAGGATACCGATATACACGGTGTAGCCGGGAGGGGTGTAACTGACGCGGGCAGGTCAAGAGGCTTGAACGTTCCCGCGGCGGGGCACGTCATAGTACATTAAACCAATCACAGCAAGCGGGGAGGTAGGTAAGGATGCTTTGCCCAATCACAGTCCGATACGTCATATGACGTCACCGATAACGCATCAAAGACATACACTGCGCAACCTACTTGCGCCGCTTACACAACATGGCAGTTGGCGGGAGAGATGGCTGGAGGTTTGGATCCATAAATGGCGCGGCGCGAGAGGACCGCCAGCCGCTCTCCGTGTAAAAGGGTACACACACCGCGTAAAGTGAGCATTCCGTGTTCGGCAGGGTACCGCGTAAACACGTAAAGTGAAACCGCGTAAAGTGAGGGTTGACTGTAACTAAATCCCGATATGTATTATAAAAAAAAATTACTGTAAAAAAATTGAAGAGCGCCTTGCTCAAACAAGCTGCCTGGCTAATGAGTGGTAAACAACAGTCGGAGCTTGGCGAGCTTTTTGTTTTCACGCACCTGGAACAGGGAGAAAAACTTTCTCAAGTTTCTTACAGCATTTTTGCATCCCTATTCAATATGAGCAAGAGAGCAAGTGATGGTAGTGTTGGTTCAAAAGCTAATATAAATGGTATAAGCTTAGCCGAGAAACTAGATGTGTTAAAACGATATGAATAAGGTGAGAGGTCTGTGGATATTATATGGAGCAAGCAATGAATGTATTTTCTGAAATGGATCCATTAACAGAACAAAGCAAGATTTTTTCAACAGCTTAATTATTCGAAGGCCTAAACCATCAACTTCAGCTACACCATCAAATTCAGCATCATAAGCAGCTTCAACATCAACTTCAGGTTCAGTAACAGCTTCAGCAACAGCTTTATGGAAAGCTACAGCTTCAGCCAGAGTTGAACCTGATGACTTCGTCATCTGAGTAAAAACTCACACATCATCATGGGCTGTCCTTATGGCGAGTAGAATTTTCGTTTTACATTCGTAAATATTATTTAAAACATATATGAACAGTAAATAGGTGTTGTAGAGAAATGACGATATGTTTTCACATGTACAGTACGCACTTAATGTTCATACGTTGGCGTTCCCAATCGTCTCGCCTTATCTCTTTACCATTAGCGGTTAGCCACTTCTAGTGTTCCATTTATTAACATTAAATAACATTACTTAAAACATACATACAGGAATTAAATTTTTTTAAATTAAGTTCACTACAGCTACAACCAGCGTCTTATTTCTTCAGTTTCTTAAGTAGAACCATCGTCACTCACGAAAACAATGCCGTCTTGTCTCCTCTTGTGTGTTTTAATATTCTACGTATTATTAATGAATTGCGTTGTTCATTTCACATATATAAACATTAATTCAATCAAATACATATTCAGTAATAAACAGTAATAAATCTTTTGTAAATATTCTTAA
>NW_024737097.1:296252-340605 GCF_018991925.1 Homarus americanus
ACTGTATACATTGGCATTCCACTATCAGTCATTTTTTCTTTAATATCAGTTGTTACTTCTACTGTACATTAAATAACATTAATTAAAACATACATATTTTTTACATTAATTTAACTACAATAACAACCAGAGTCTTATTTTCTTCAGTTTCAGGTGGATAACTGACATTATGGGTGTAAACACTGACAATAATACCGTCTCTTATCCTCTTGTGTGTTTTAATATTCTATGTAGTATTATTAATGAATTGTATTGTTCATTTCACGTATATAAAGATTAATTCAATCAAATACATATTCAGTAATAAACAATAATGAATCTTTTGTACATATTCTTAAAAAGACAAATGACGTGGTATCCTTAAATGTACACGTACATATATGTTGGTGTTCCCAATCCATCTCTTTTTTCTTTTTTGCCATTAGTGGTTAGTTACTTCTACTGTTCCATTTATTAACATTAAATAACATTACTTAAAAATATATTCCTTTTTTTACATTAATTTCACTACAGCTACAACCAGGGTCTTATTTTCTTAATTTTCTCGTGTAGAACTATTGTCCCGGACTCCTGGGTATAAACACAAACAAAAACAATGGCGTCCCATCTCCTCTTGTGTGACCATATTATTATTCATTCATATTGTATAAAGTGCATTCAGAAACATTATTTAAAGAATATAGTTTCCACTTTTCATTAATTGTTTTGTTTTGGGGGGGAAAGAGGGTAAAAAGCCACACAAAAGATATGAAAAGGTCACACTTGGGAACACATCTCATAATTATTGCTTTATTTTAATGGTAATTAAAGATTCGCAATAAGACGATTCACCTTACACTGCAATATTGGAGGACACATTACCGTCGTTATTCGAGGCTTTACTGTTTTGTAAATATATCAGAAACAAATTAAAAAAAAATATCACAGTCTACCCTCAAGTTCGTACTCTATTACAGTACAGTAATCCCGTGTTTTTGGTGGGTTTTTTTATCGCGGTTTTGACCATTCGTGTTTTTTTTTAAATTATATATATATATATATATATATATATATATATATATATATATATATATATATATATATATATATATATATATATATATATATATATATATATATATATATATATATATATATATATATATCGCGGCCTATAAGGCGTCGGGGTGCATAAGACGGCCCCCCAAATTTCCATTTAAAAAGTAGCTTTTGAGCTCTATTTGCTGTATAAGACCAGTACCCCAAATGTGACACTTACCCACTGACTCAGTAGTCCTTTACCAACCATCCTTGGTTTTTTAAAATAAGGCCAATTCACTTCAAGTAATGTCATCAAATGTTACCCGCTGGTGTAGTGTAAACACTAGTGACGTCACTGAAGCGTCTGCTATTTACCGGTAACTGGAACTAATGTCTGTGTCGAGTAAAATTTTTCCATTCACTTGAAAAAAATAATATATATATATATATATATATATATATATATATATATATATATATATATATATATATATATATATATATATATATATATATATATATATATACATATATATATATATATATATATATATATATATATATATATATATATATATATATATATATATATATACATATATATATATATATATATATATATATATATATATATATATATACGTATATATATATATATATATATATATATATATATATATATATATATATATATATATATACTATATATATATATATATATATATATATATATATATATATATATATACTCTACTATATATATATATATAGTGAATATACTATGTACAAAAAATGAATGTTCAATGAATTATTTATGGTGCATTAGGGTACTCGCCACTTCAGATGGGCTATAAATAGCCTTGTTATCTCCCCTCCATCTCACCCTGAGCCAGACGGAAGCGTCTTGGTAAATAACATGTTTGCTTATTTTCCATTTACTTTAAATAGATTTACCGAATTATTTGTTTTATTTATTTATTTATAATATACTGTAATATATTAAACACACTGTAATTATTTTCTTTAATTTATAAACTGTTTTGCTACAAAGGAATGTTCTCCAGTAGTGTTTCATTAGGATTTGAGTGAAAAAATATTACGTACTTACACAATTGTTCCTCTTACTTTGACAACACAACATACATACAGTATATTATTTCTCAGTTTTGATCTTTTTTTTTAATTTTTGTATTTATTTATAGTTAGTTACTTAAAATAAGGCCAATTCACTTCAAGTAATGGCATCAAATATTACCAGCTGGTGTAGTGTAAACACTAGTGACGTCACTTGAGCGTCTGTAATTAACCGTCGATAGTTTCAAGAATTAATGCACTTTTCCTTTCTTGTCTCCTCACTGGCAAATGGGGGGGGCGTGGGGAGGGGTGTGTGATGATAGCTGTGTTTATTACAGGGGTATAAATCTCTTTTACGGTATGTTAGACAGGTTTATAATACATTTTTATTATTTTAATATACCGGTAATCTTAATTTGAATCCAGCTTGCCAAACGTAAGTTTCAGTATAAAATAATTAGTGGTAAGACCTTGTGAGTGGCTTATGATGTTTTCATCACCACTCTTGACACACTAAACCACAATATTTAAGAGGTAAGAATTTTAAACTTGGTGGTTTAGACGACCCCCTAACTTTGGGCAGATTTTTTTAATGTTCAAATTTCGTCTTATAGGCCGTGATATACGGTAGTTATCAGATTGAGGGGGTTTAAGTTTTTCCTTTATAAAATTTACACTGAAATGACTTAGCAGTATATAACCTGCATTGCTTTTATTCTTGTAAGATCGTGATTAATTTAAGTACAAACACATCCATTAGTTTGCGCTAGACATAAAATTTTTATTAATTAATTTAGTACACTTGAGTACAGGTTTGCCTTTAGTACAATTATTTCTTTTACTTTTTAGCAATATATATTTAGGATGGTGTGTGCATGTAAAGGAGTAAAAATAAAGGAAGAAAATTACATATATCTTCCCAAAAATATGAGTTGAAAAACTTGTACTCAAATGTAATACACTAGATTAAAATATTTAACTCTTGTGCAAACTAAGTGATGTTTATACTCAAATTAATCACTTTATTACAAGGATACCAGCAATGTAAGTTATATTCTACTAAGTGTAGTTTGCTACATTTTATAAGATAAAAATTTTAAGCCTAAAACTACCTTCACCCTGGCTGGGAGGGAGGGAGGGAAGTTAAGTGCCCTCTCATAATTTGGTCCGGACTAAAAGAGGTGCTGGGCCATCAGTTCCCGGATAATTGGTGGTGGACCTGTATATACAGTACATATATTTTTTTTTAATAATTATTGAGCCCAGTACCAGTCTGCAAACCGGTGGGTGGAAACCCCTGCAGTGTACAGTATAGTCCTAGCATCTTATTACTTTATTGTTTCTGACAAAAAACTTCTAATTGTTCTAAATAAAAATTAGCCTACTCTTTTGATGTAGCTATACAATACAGTGCCAAGAAATTACACAGAGTCTAATAAAGGCACTGATTCCTTTGGATATAACATAATCAAAGTTGACTACCAGGTCAAATGTAAAATTTTGGGGGATTGTACTGTGTATCTGAGTCCCATAGATAATACACATTCTGCAGTTTGATGGTTAATTAATGCTTAAAGTAATCCATATGTGACTGGAATGTCACACTGAATTGTATGGTATTTTGTGTTACCTGCTACTATCTTAGCAACTAGTTATAATAAAGTACTGTAATAATATGAAATAACCTACAATAACATGAAGTAGAAAAGTTGCATATAAAATATATGGTCCATAAAGAACCCCTTTCCCACACCACACACATTTTATTAAAAACCATTCAGAAAACTATAACAAAATGAAACTCTGTCACTTCAATTACTTTATAATATTTCTTTCCCTGTCTTAATAAAACTTATTGCACTGCATTAAAATTACACATTATGGTTCTTGGTAAGCTGCCAAGAGAAACCAAAACTAAACCCTATCACTATTCTAAAAGCAAAAAATGTCCCCTTTTTAAAAACACACACTGCTATGTAATCAACAGAAGTTACCTCTGGAAAACTTAATATCAACTATAACTAAGAACACTAGATCTAGAAAAATAAAGATTACAATATGGATATACATGTTTGATGCCTTCATCCAGTTTACAATACACAATCAACTAAAACTGATGTGAAGTACAGGTTGGACCTCACTAATCCGGGAAGCTTGGGACCAGACCGGTTCCAGATAAATGAAAGTTCTGAACTATTGAAGCTGAGGTTAAAAAAGGACAAAATAATGCATAAAATGTACTATTACTGGTACCAATACAACTTGCATCATCACTAATCTAGCCTAGGCTTACTGGACCTCTTTATGACACAGTGTTAGTGCTATGGCACAAGTTTACTGTACACTGGACTAAACAACGAATTTATTTGAAATACTCTTTAACATTCAATGCCATAAAATCCTGACCACTGGGACTAGTTATACAGAATTTTCCCTGTGAAAGAGCAATAATTTTAAGCAACATATTACTGAACTCACTTTGTACTCAAATGTACTAGGCTAAAGGACTAAAAAATTTATCTCTTGTACAAACTACTAGATGTTTATACTGAAATTAATTGCCATATTGCAAGGATTCCAACAATGCAAGTTATATTCTGCTAAATCAAGTCTGTGACATTTTATAAAAGAAAAACTTAAAGCCTAAAACCACCTTCACCTTCTAAAATCCCTATTGCATTCTGGTGGAGAGGGAAGGGAGAGATGAGGTGTTGACAGTCAGAAGGGGAGTTGACTGGGTGTATAAGTATCAGTGGAAGGGAGAGATGAGGTGTTGACAGTCAGAAGGGGAGTTTACTGGGTGTATAAGTATCAGTGGAAGGGAGAGGTGTCAAGGACTCAGGATTATAAAAGGCAGGGAGTTTAAGTTTTTCACTTATAAAATGCCACTGACTTGACTTAGCAGAATATAACTTGCATTGCTGATATTCTTGCAAGGCAGAGATTAATTTGAATATAAGCATCCCATATTTTGCACTAGACATAAAAATTTTAGTAATTAACTTAGTACATTTGAGTACAGGTTGTGGTAATTGTATTGATTTTTCCACAACTTTTATAGCATTACTGTTCAATTTTAGTAGTTGTGGAACATATCCCAATTTTCCCCATAAAATTAAGTATTCACTAAATGCATCCCGAACCATCAAAGCTGCCAGCCTATTGGGTCCCGGATTAGCGGGGTCCAACCTGTATATAATCCACAAAAAAAAAAAAATCCCACACCTCATGTATAAAAACATCCAGTTATTTTCTTGTGCCCTTTCTCTGTAGACAAATTCATAATTTACTTAGCATCCTTTTGGTCATACAGCCACAAAAACAGCAGACAATATGCTAATATAACCACTGCTGCAAAGCCTCCAACTACCACTTTGACATCCTGAAAGGATAAAAAAAGAATTAACATTTGCTCATAAAAGATGTTTCAATTCAACATAAGTAACACAGTGCAGTACAGTACAGTACTGGAAGACTCAATAATTTGCATTAACTTCATTGTCAATTATCCAATTTTTTGCCATCCATAAAAAAATCATAAATTTTGAAGCTATTGACAGGCCAAAATTTATGATCAAAATATCAGGGTAATAAACTCCTCATTTTACACTTTCACAAATACAGTACAGTAGACAATCATTTTACTAATGATCATTTATTTAGGCAAAGGCTTTACAGTAGGCTACTTTATTAATTGAAACCAATAGTACTACAGGAAAGCCTCCAATAACGACGGTTCTACTAACGACGATTTATATTTAAGACCCTGGTTAATTTAGGACCCAATTCAATTTACGTCGTTATTTTATTCGTATTTAAGATAAAAATATAAGAAAATTTTTTAAAATAAATACATTTTCATATAAATAGTCACTAAATCCCGACACAGTATGTATTATAAAAAAAAAAAAACACGCCTTGCACGTGGAGGCTGCCGGGCTTGTAAGTGGTTACGCCAGCATCACTAGTATAAACAGTTGCAGCTTGGTGGGCTTTTTGTTTTCACGCATCTGAACAGGAAAAGGAGAAAAACTTTCTTAGGTTTCTTACACTATTTTTGCGTCCCTATGAAGCGCAAGAGAGCAAGTGATGGTAGTGCTGGGTCAAAAGCTAAAAGAAAATGTATAAGCTTAGCTGAGAATCTAGATTTTTTTTCCTCTTCCCCACTGATCGGTTCGTTAGCCGCTTGGGTGATCGGTCACGTCTTGGTCACACACTGTTGGTAAGTACTAGGCATGTACTGGCTCTCCGTTACGTACTGTTGGCAGGTACTGGGCATGCACCAGCTCCTGAATGTACCTGAACCTGCTTCAGTGTTGGTCAAGTCTGGTCTTGAAAGAACTCACACTCGGTGCCATCACAACACTTTCTAGCAGATTGTTCTAAGAGTTCACAACTCTCACTTTGAAAAGTTTGCCCTCACAGATTTCTGGACTTGCGGCTTCTTCAATCTTGAGCTGTGACCCCTTGTGGGGCAAGCGTCCGCCAGCTCCAAGTAAGGACACTCGACTGAGTAGTGCCCCTTGAGATGCTTATACACCTCAATTAGGTCGCCCCTTGCCCCTCTATAGTATAAGCTGGGCAAGTTCAGGCGCTCCACATCTCTCAGGGTAGTTGAGGTGCCGAAGTGCAGGCACCTCAACCAACTGACAGTCCCTAGCATATCTTGGGGACCAAACTGGGTGACAGTACTCCAAATGAGGAAGCACTTCACTCTTGAAGATCGTTACGAGGGACGGACCGTCTAGATATCTGAACGACCTCCTTATAAAACCCAATACAGTCATTTATTTGCCTCATTTACCTTCTTCTCGCAAAGGCCCGAGAACTTCAGCTCATTGTCAACATACATACCTAGGTCCTTCTCACATTCAGTCTCAAATAGTGCAGTTTCTTCATCCCGTTGGGACATATGATACGCCTCCTTACCGTTGGTACGCCCCAGGAGCATCCTCTTACACTTCGTGACATTGAATCTCAGCAGCCATTTCTTCGCCCTTTCTTGGAGCTCACAGAGATCCTTCTGCAGCTTTTCACAGTCCGCTCGGTTCTTGATTTTCCGAAATAACTTGGAGTCATCGGCAAACATTTGTAAGGAGGAGTGTACAACGTCAGGCATGTCATTTATGAAACAAACAAACAAACAAACAGCGGGCCCAATATACTGCCCTGCGGTACCCCGCTTATGACAGGTACAGATGATGATTCTGTGCCATTAATCACCACACACTGCTTACGGTCATGTAGAAAGTCTTTTATCCACGCTAGGACATTTCCCCTAAATCCGTACCCTTCTAGTTTGATTTTCAGCCATTCGTGGGGTACACTGTCAAAAGCCTTGGTAAAATCTAGGTACAGTTGTACCCCACTTAATGCGGTCAATAGAACCCAGAGGGTCCCGCGTTAAATGAAATCCGTGTTAAGTGAACAACAGAACATATGGGATTAATTCCAATAGAAACCAGCCCGACCCCCAAACTCCACTTTTTGAAGACACATAACTATGTTGTAGTAAAAATAACATCTTAATTTTATGATGGTACATGCACACAATTAATACTTAAGAGAAATAGAGAAATACAGTCGCCAAGTTAATGTCCATTCAAATAATGGACTCAACTCCCTCCCCCTCTTCTCAAATTACACTGCTGGCTCTTCCCTCTCGTGAGAAATTTTTGGGGGAAAACCACTAAATTTGAAATAAATAATACCTCAAACTAAAGTTAGGATAATACAATTGACATTGCCGGATTCCTTGTAAGACCAGGAATATTTTGATTATAAATGTCATATATTTTGCACAAAAAATAACATATTTACTCAGAGAAAACATTTTATCTAAAATTTGTATGTCTAATGCAAAATATATGATGTTTATATTCAAAATGATCACCAAATTATAAGAATTCCAGCAATGTAAATTATATTCTGGCCGGGTAATTTGTATGAATTTTATGAGCTAAAGCAAATATCTTCAGTTAATAAAAAAAAAAATATTCTTCACGACACTATCTGTCAATCAAAGTACCCCACCTTGCCTCCCCCCCTCTTCCAACCGCGTGGTCAGTCCCAACCCTCCCCCCCACCCCTCACCAATCCTCCCTTCAAGAGAAAGAGTGGGTGAAAAAAATAAATTTTAACATTTTGTATTAAATATTACCTCAGATTAAAGATAGGATAATATAATTGACATTGCTGGATTCCTTGTAAGACCAGGAATATTTTGAATATAAATGTCATATATTTTGCACAAAAGATAACATATTTACTCAGAGAAAACATTTTATCTAAAATTTGTATGTCTAATGCAAAATATATATGATGTTTATATTCAAAATGATCATCAAATTATAAGAATTCCAGCAATGTAAATTATATTCTGACCGGGTAATTTGTATGAATTTTATGAGCTAAAACAAATATCTTCAGTTAATAAAAAAAAAATATATTCTTCACAGGGTAACAGATGGTCGGTCGGTCGGTCCCTCCCTCCCCCCCACCCCCCACCAACCGTCCCAAGGAGATGTGTGGGAAAACCAGAATATTTAACTTTTTAGTAATATATAATACCTCAAACTAAAGTTAGGATAATATAATTGACATTGCTGGATTCCTTGTAAGACCAGGAATATTTTGAATATAAATGTCATATATTTTGCACAAAAGATAACATATTTACTCAGAGAAAACATTTTATCTAAAATTTGTATGTCTAATGCAAAATATATGATGTTTATATTCAAAATGATCACCAAATTATAAGAATTCCAGCAATGTAAATTATATTCTGGCCGGGTAATTTGTATGAATTTTATGAGCTAAAACAGGCAGTCAGGCAGGGTGGCGGGTGGGGCAAATCTAAAAATAGCATCTCGAGCCGGACACTCACCGCGTATATGTGGAAAAAATCCGTGTTAAGTGAAAGTTCAGCTCTGGCGAGGCACCGCGTATATGAAAAAACGCGTTAAGTGAAACCGCGTTAGGCGGGGTAATACTGTATATATTGTCAATATTACCACCCCATTCCAGAATATGGGTCCAAATATCTAATACAGTGATCCCTCGGTTAACGAGCGCCTCGGTTAACGAGATTTCAGTTAACGAGTTACCTTCCATAAGATTCTTAACTTCGGTTAACAAGCAATTCCTCGATTAACGAGTTTTATACAGGCCGACCTCAACATGTTTTCGCTTGCATTTGGCGGTCCACCAGCTGTAGTATTAGTCCGCCAATACAGTAATCAGTTTTAGGGCTTAAATTCCTTACTATTTTAGTAAATATCAAAAAGTTTATACTATTCAATAATTTTAAAAGTTTAATATTAATATTTTTTAGTCATTTTAACAATTAATGAACATAATTGAAGGTAAAGAAACTAGATTCTGGCACGCCATCCAGCCTGTTAACACACAAACAAGCGTTAGTCTCTCTCTCTCTTTTCAGTGGAGGTAACATATTGCTTGAGACTCTCTTCAACTAAATGCTTTTTTTCTGTTCCAAGCAAATTATTGGTCATTTTGAAATTTATTTTACATATTGACAATATATAATGCAGTGCAGTGTTGATTTAAAGAAAATAATCTTGAATTGCACCAAGAGAACTAAAATTTTATGAGTGAAATGGCGCCATGAGGTGACTTCTCTTCCACCCCAATGCCTTCTCTTCTCCCTTCTCCTCCATCCCTATTCTAATTCCCATCATCATCATCATTATCATCCAGGAGCCTTCTACATACACACCTCAAAGTAAGTGTACTTTTCTACATTTTTTGTTGAATTTAGACAATTTTCTGTGAGCTGGAACCAATTACCCAAAAACCCATTGAAACAATGGTTTCGGTTAACGAGTTTTTCGGTTAATGAGCAACATGCTGGAACGGATTGTGCTCGTTAACCGAGGGACCACTGGACTTTGAGCAATTGTGTTAAGCAGGAGCGTCCTGGCATAAAACCGTGTTGGCAATCCTTTACAAGGTTGTTTCATAGTGGATGTTCCATCGCGGCATCTCTGATAATACTCTCAAGTACTTTACATATTATGCTGGTCAGGCTCACCGGTCTAGTTTTTCGAGTGACGATCGCCCTATTGTTCATCCAGGTCTTTACAGAACGGGATCTTCGGAGGCTCGGCAAGCTCGTTGTACAACTCTCTTCGCACTCTGGGATGCACTATGTCAGGGCCGGGGACTCTTATGAAAAAGGTGAGAGGTCTGTGGATATTATATGGAGCAAACAATGAACATATTTTCTGAAGTGGATCCATTAACAGAATGAAGCATTAATATTAACAGGGACTTAAAAAATGCATATGAACTCTACATAAAGATGCATAATGAGAACAGAAAGCAGCTGCGCAAGGTTCTTTCGACAGCTTTATTATTCGAAGGCCTAAACCATCAACTTCAGCTACACCATCAAATTCAGTATCATAAACAGCTTCATCAACAACTTCAGGTTCAGTAACAGTTTCAACAACAACTTTATGGAAAGCTACAACTTCAGCCAAAGTTGAACCTACAGCTTCAGCTAGAGTTGAACCTGATGACTTCGTCATCTGAGTAAAAACTCACACATTATCATTGGCTGTCCTTATGTTTTAAACTTTACCACTATTGGTGAGTAGAATTTTTGTTTTACATTCGTAAATATTATTTAAAACATATATGAACAGTAATAAGTGTTGCTTTCATATTCTTATATAGAAAATGACGATATGTTTTCACATGTACGCACTTACATACGTTGCCGTAGTACAGTCTCACTTTATTTCTTTACCATTAGTGGTTAGCTACTTCTATTGTTCTATTTATTAACATTAAAAAACGGTACTTAAAACATTCATACAGGTATTCATTTTTTACATTAAGTTTACTACACCTACAACCAGGGTCTTATTTTCTTCAGTTTCTGATGTAGAACCGTCGTCACTCACGAAAACAATGTCGTCTTGTCTCCTCTCTTTTGTTTTAATATTCTACACATTATTAATGAATTGTAATGTTCATTTCACCTATACAGTCGGCCCTTAACATACGCGGGGGTTAGGTAACAGAGATACCCGTGAATGTTAAAAATCCGTGTACCTTTGCTGTCCCCCCCCCCCTAAAAACCCCTGGCCCCCCATGTCCTTATTTACTGTATATACCTGTGTGTAGTTCGAGTTTTTAAGACCAAATTATTTGGCAAAAAATTGGGGGTCGACCTCTAAACGGGTAATAGTTTCGTTAGGTTGAAAAATATTTACCAGTAACTACCAGTAAACAATGGAAACGACGCACCAACACACCATCAGCTGTGAGTGTCGGTACAGTTGCCAGGGCAGATCTCTTGCATCATCATAGCAAGCCCAAAGTAGCCAAATGCATGGTATGGTATGCACAGGACGATATAAAACATAAAGTACCGGTATTCATTTTTTAAAGTTTATTTATAGATACTGTACATAAATTTTTGTTCATTACATTTGAAACATCAATCTTTGTTAATTAAATTTGAAACAAAAGAAAACTACGATACCGTATTTCTAAATATCGGGTAATTTCATTAAAATATTACATCACAAGTATATTTTACCTTAACTGTAACTGAATGAATATATTCTCAGAAATAAATATGGAAATGTAATATTTTTGCTGAAATGACGTACGTATTACAGTGGAAAGTGGGATAAAATCATGACGAAAACAATGACTTTCGCTTTCTTTTGTTGTTCAAAAGATTTTACCGCGATCGCTTTTCGAATGGTTTTCAGTTAAAAACTATTGTATTACAATAATATTCTATCCTAATTCCCTTGAATAAATACTACGCTACCATATTTCTCAATATTTTCATGAAAATCCATCAAAATGATTTTCCTTGTCATCGTCTTCAGCACACAATTACCAGTTTCAAGATTTTCCGTTTAAAATTTTAAGTTACCAAGTACAGTCAACCCTCACTTTACGCGGTTAATGTAACCCACAGGGTACCGCGGAAAGTGAGAAACGCGTAAAGTGAATAACATAACATGGGATTAAATTAAATAAAGACCAGATGACCCCCAAACTCCACTTTTTCCAACACAATACCTATGCTCTAGTAAAAATAACATCTTAATTTTATGATGGTACATGCACACAATTAATACTTAAGAGAAATAGAGAAATACAGTCGCCAAGTTAATGTCCATTCAAATAATGGACACGACTCCCTCCCCCACTTCTCACACTCCACTTGCTGGCTCTTCCCTCTGAGAAATTTTTGGGGGAAAACCAGGTACAGGTAGTTCTGCTATAACGCGATAATTGTGTTCTTGTAAAATATCGTGTTATAGAAAATCGCGTAATAGAAATAACAGGGCTTATGGAGAAAATAGGGTTAGGTGCAGATTACTCGAAATTGAAAAAATTTAGTAGTTAGCCTAACACAAAGGATAGCACAGTCTAAATAAATGTTACATTCATATCTAATAATGAAATCATACAGTAAATTTAACACTTTACCTTGAAAAAATATGAATGTAACCGGTAGAGAGGAAAGGTGATTTTGAGGTTGAAAACATCAACCTCTTCAAGTGTCCATATCCTTCTTTTATTTGTAATCACGGGAATTCTGTCATCAAGGTAACTTTTGGAATATTCTCTTTACCATATTCACAGTTATTTACTACCGAATTAGGAGAAATAGCCAAGCAAAATCTGGCGTTACCAGCAAACAGCGATGTGGCGTTATATACCAAATATTGTTCAGGAGCCATTCGCGTTAGAGCAAATTACGCGTTATCAAAACTTAATTATGGCAGAAGACTCGCTGCCTGATGACAAATAATACCTCTGAGCTGGTGGATAATATAATTGACATTGCTGGATTCCTTATGCAGATTCAGGAATATTTTGAATATAAATCATCATGTCTTTTTCACAAAGATATTATATTTATAGTTGGCTTTATCTAAAAATTTTCTGTCTATTAAAATACCTGATGTTTATATTCAAAATGATCACCAAATTGTAAGAATTCCAGCAATGTAAATTATATTCTGGCCGGGTAATTTGTATGAACTTTATGAGCTAAAACAAATATCTTCAGTTAATAAAAAAAAAATATTCTTCAGGACACTATCTGTCAATCAAAAGTACCCCACCTTGCCTCCCCCCCTCTTCCAACCGCGCGGTCAGTCCCAACCCTCCCCCCCACCCCCCACCACTCCTCCCTTCAAGAGAAAGAGTGGGTGAAAAAAATAAATTTTAACATTTTGTATTAAATAATACCTCAGATTAAAGTTAGGATAATATAATTGACATTGCTGGATTCCTTGTAAGACCAGGAATATTTTGAATATAAACGTCATATATTTTGCACAAAAGATAACATACTTACTCAGAGTGAACATTATATCTAAAAATTTTATGTCTAATGCAAAATATATGATGTTTATATTCAAAATGATCATCAAATTGTAAGAATTCCAGCAATATAAATTATATTCTGGCCGGGTAATTTGTATGAATTTTATGAGCTAAAATAAAAATCTTGAGTTAATAAAAAAAAAATATATTCTTCACACGGTAACAGATGGTCGGTCGCCGGTCCCTCCCTCCCTCCCCCCCACCCCCCACCAACGTCCCTACTAGATAAATGTGTGGGAATACCAGACTGTTTACCTTTTTAGTAATAAATAATAAATCAGACTAAAGTTAGGATAATATAATTGACATTGCTGGATTCCTTGTAAGACCAGGAATATTTTGAATATAAATATCATATATTTTGCACAAAAGATAACATATTTACTCAAGAGTAAACATTATATCTAAAATTTGTATGTCTAATGCAAAATCTATGATGTTTATATTCAAAATGATCATCAAATTGTAAGAATTCCAGCAATGTAAATTATATTCTGGCCGGATAATTTGTATGAATTTTAAGAGCTAAATAAAAAAATTATACTTCACCGTGTAAAGGGGTACACCCACCGCGGAATGTGAGCATCCTGGGTTCTGGCAGGGCACCGCGTAAACGTGGAAACGCGGAATGTGGGACCGCGTGAAGTGAGGGTTAACTGTATTTCTTTTCCCAAATCGTTTTACAATACTGTAGGTAAAACAGTTTACTATTGTGCAAACCCCACAGAAAAAAAATTAACAAATGGAGACACCAAAAATGTAAAAAAAAAAAAATGCTGTCTGAATTGCAACACTGTTGGTAGGGTCAGGTGGTTCTAACAGCATCCTGCCAGTACCCGGTAATCAAATTTATAACAGTGTCTAACCTCAATTACTGTAGTTTATCTGATGTAGGCAATATGAAGTATAAAATACCAGTTAAAGTGAGAAATTGGAAGAGAATAAACAAGAAAGATGTCATTGGGCTATTTTTGGTAAGGCTGAGGGAGAGAGTACCAGCCGTTTGGTCCTTTTTGGCGGGAGAGTCACGCAAATATCCGTACTAGTATTTGTTTGGTGTCTTCTGTATTTTTAAAAATGAATACTTGTACAGTGAATCCTCGCTTTACGCGATCAATTGAACCCACGGAGGCCCGCGTAAACCGAGAAACGCGTAAAGTGAACAACATAACATATGGGATAAATTGAAATAGAGACCGGGCCGACCCCCAAACTCCACTTTTTCCCGACACAATACCTATGTTCTAGAAAAAATAACATCTTAATTTTATGATGGTACGCACACACAATTGATATTTAAGAGAAATAGAGAAATACAGTCGCCAAGTTAATGTCCATTCAAATAATGGATTCAACTCCCCCTCTTCTCACACTCGCTGGCTCCTCCCTCTCTGAGAAATGTTTGGGGGAAAACACTAGATTTTAAGGTACTGTATAGTAAGAAATAATACCTCAAACTAAAGTTAGGATAATATAATTGACATTGCTGGATTCCTTGCAAGACCAGGAATATTTTGAATATACACGTCATATATTTTGCCCAAAAGATAACATATTTGCTCTGAGTAAACAAAATACAGTACTTGCATTAGATCTAAAATTTGTATGTCTAATGCAAAATCTATGATGTTCATATTCAAAATGATCATCAAATTGTAAGGCTTCCAGCAATGTAAATTATATTCTGGCCGGGTAATTTGTATGAATTTTATGAGCTAAATAAAAAAATTATACTTCACCTGCGTATATGAATAGATGCACCGCATAAAGTGGGAATTCTGGTTCTGGCAGGGTACCGCGTAAATGTAGAAACGCGTAAAAAAAACCGCGTAAAGCGGGGTATTACTGTAAATTAAAAGTACCGTAACATTGTATTATATACAAACTTGTCATATTCTGGAAAATAAGAGGCAAGAAAATAAGAATATACCGGTAAACACAATTTCAACGTACGCTAAAATTAAAGGCTGCTTAAGAAGGGCCGATGCAAAAACAAAGCCTTCGCGACCAGGGCTCTGCCGTATCAGCTAGACGATACACGTGTTTTACGAATGGTTTTCAGTTAAAAAACTGCTGCATCACAAGTGAATTAGGATAGAATATTATTGTAATATAACAGTTTTTTAACTGAAAACCATTCGAAAAGCGATTACAGTAACATCTTTTGAACGAAAGCGAGTCATTGCTTTCGTCACGATTTTATCCCACTTTCCACTGTAATACGTACGTCATTTCAGCAAAAATATTACATTTCCATATTCTCAGAAACAAATAGTAGTTTTGCTGAAACGTAATGTATTTCAATGTAAATTAGGATAAACTACATGAAAACAAAAGACTTTACCTAACCTTCCGATGCTCAAGATATGTTACTCGTTTTTTTAATAGTTTTCGGTTAAAATACTGTTATATTAGTGATATTCTAATCATACTGTGCTTGATATAATACATTCACGGAAATGTAATATTATTGTTGAAATGACGTATGCATTACAGTGGAAAGTGGGATAAAATCGTGACAAATGCAATGACTCACTTTCTTTCGTTCAAAAGATGTTACCGTAATCGCTTTTCGAATGGTTTAGTTAAAAAACTGTTGTATTACAATAATATTCCCTCCTAATTGACTTGAATAAATACTTGAATGGAAATATACAATATTTTTGTTGAAACTACCCGCGTTTCAGTGTAGTGTCGTAATAATAAATGGTAAACATTTTGCCTTCGGCACTCGGTGTTTCAGGCACGGCGAGCCTCAGTTTATAGGACGTAGAGTGTTTTTACTGAAGGTCTTGTTGTTCCAATACCCTCAAAAACTTGGGTCGACCTATAAACAAGGAATATCATAAATTAACGATTTTTTGGTCAAAAAATCAGGGTCGACCTACATTGCTGATGTCAACACAAGCGTGGTTACAGCGAGACTGACTGAGTGAGGGAGCGCGGGATGGCGTGACGCGCGCATGTGTGTGTGTGTGTGTGTGTGTGGGGTGTGCGGTGCCGTGCTCAATTTGAATGGCGCGCAATTAGAATGTACTTCAATTACTTCAATGTACAGAATATTCCTCCAGCGGGGCAATCCGCGTATTTGCGAATCCGTGTATGCTAAATCCACGTATGTGAAGGGCCGACTGTATAAACATTAATTCAATCAAATACATGTTCAGTAATAAACAATAAATGAATCAGTTTCCTTAAATGCTCAGGTCTATGTTGGCGTTCCCAATCCATCTCGGTCTTTTCTTTGCCATTAGTGGTTAGCTACCTCTATTGTTCCATTTATTCACATTAAATAACATTACTTAAAATATATATATTCTTTTTTTTTTACATTAATTTTACTACAGTTACAACCAGCGTCTTATTTCTTCAGTTTTTATGTAGAACCATCGTTTCGGACTCCCGGCTGTAAACACTAACAAAAACAATGGCGTCCCATCTCCTCTTGTGTGACCATATTATTATTCATTTATATTGCATAAGGTGCATTCATAAACATTATTTAAAAAATATAGTTTGCATTTTTCATTAATTTTATTGTTTTGGGGGAAAAGAGGGTAAAAAGCCACACAAAAGATATGATAAGTCACACTTTGGAACACATCTCATTATTATTGCTTTATTTTAATGGTAATTAATGATTTACGATGCGATGATTCACCTTACACTGCAATATTGGAGGACACATTACTGTCATTATTTGAAGCTTCACTGTATATCACATGAAACACCCCTTAAACTGCATTTGGAAGATGGTTAATTTTCAGATATGCTGGAAATGGCAGACAAGGAGTGGAAGCGACAATAACGACTGCACACAGTATCTTACTATCCAATGACATATGCAGATCTAGGATACTCGCTTTCATCTGGTAGTGAACTACTGCATACAGTAGGATCTTTGAGTTTCACCACTAATTGGTATCTGTTCAGCATTGCAAATTAATATTCAGCACTCCCTGGTAAAAACTGGTACTCGGAGTACTGACCCAGTAACACCCAACAACCTCCCCCATTCATGTCAGGCCACTGGATGTAGAACGTCTTCACTTTTATTGTAAATCTAATGTCATAATCTTCATTTAATCTACACTGCATTTCCTTTTATTCAAATTCCACCCACCACCTCCTCTCCCGGGCTATGCATCCAAACATAGTTCTATACAAATCATATACATCATCTTTTTTCTATTATTCAATATATTATAATATTTATAAAGAAACATACATGATAAGAGGCTGAACATACGATAATAAAACAATGAATAAATAACAAACCGACAAATGCGGCACGGCCAGTAACCCCCCCCCCCCCTTATGGAGGAAGGGAGTGAGCAATCAGGGAAGAGATTTCATTGTACTTCGGCGTGTCTTTTATTTTGAAGTCAAATGTGATGTCCCCGTCAGCCAGAACAATTGGTGCAGAGCACTTACGGGGATGAGAGATTTCCGGCTAACCAGATGACTTTCTCAAACCCGGAAAAATCCCCCATCCCAGGAAATATTTCTGGTTACTGGAAAAACTTTCCTTGTGTCTAAACTATGCATCTTGCACAGACAAACACTAGCCCACATCCTCAGAATATTTGTGTGTGCTGGGGAGTTTTCCGAGAGTCTAAACTAAAAATCTAAATGATATGGTCGTGATTGAAGCTGTGTTAAAGCAAACACTGGTATTTTCCACTCCCTTGGAGATGTGGGGATTAGTGGATCTCATGAAACTGACCTGACCTGACACAATGTCAGGTGGAGGTAGGGTGGGGTATTGGTGGTCTCATATTACTGACCTGATACAATGTCAGGTCACCCACTGTTGGGTGGGGGATTAGTAGGTCTCAGGACCTGAAGATGTCTTGAATAAACATGAAAGCTAAAATACAATATATTTTATACTTACACTTATCACATTGTATCCCTTCAACATTACTTTATAAAAGATTTTAAAATGTGGAGTGAGAAAGCTGAAAGGTGTGGGTAATTAGAGAGATGGAGTGGAAAGGAGTGGTAACATGCACCAGTGTTGCCAAGCACTAAGCTCCTCAACAGCTGATCTTTTAATTCACCACCACATAGTTAACCACGCATAAATTTATGTCATACAATATGGGGATGTTTGGGTGTGATGTTGTGGTATTAATTAATAAATAAGCAATATTGCATCATCAGTGACAGTCGTTTGAATAATAACAGTGTACTACAATTATCACTACTATTCATCAAACTACTGTTCTGTCATTAACAATACAATACAGTTTATTATTTATTAATTAATACCCCAACACCTTATCATACATACAATCTATTCTGTGAGACACTGTGAGTTGGAGGGAGGCAGGGGGGAACCAAGGTGCTGGCAGGGGGGAGGCATGGTGCTGGCAGGGAGGCAGGGGAGGCATGGTGCTGCAGGGGAGGCAGGGGGAGGCAAGGTGCTGGCAGGGGAGAAGGGGGTGCTGGCAGGGGGGACAAGGTGCTGGCAGGGTGGAGGCAAGGTGCTGGCAAGGAGGCAGGCAAGTGTTGGCAGGGAGGCAGGGGGGAGGCAAGGTGCTGGCAGGGGAGGGCAAGGTGCTGGCAGGGGGGGCAGGGAGGGGGGGGGAGGCAAGCTGCTGGCAGAAGGGAGGCAAGGTGCTGGCAAAGAGGCGGAGGGGGCAAAGTGTTGGCAGGAGGCAGAGGGGAGGCAAGGTGCTGCAGGGGGCAAGGTGCTGGCAGGGGGGAGGCAAGGTGCAGCAGGGGGGGGGCAGGCAGGCAGGAGGAGGCAAGGTGGCAGGCAAGGTGCTGGCAGGGGGGGCAAGGGGGGAGGCAGGGGAGGTGCTGGGCAGGAGGCAGGGGGAGGCAAGGCAGGGAGGGGCAGGGGGGAGGCAAGGTGCTGGGGAGAGGGGCAGGGGGAGGGCAAGGTGTCAGGGGTGGCAGGGGGAGGCAAGGTACTAGCAGGAGGCAGGGGTGGTGCTGGCAAGGTGCTGGCAGGGCAGCAGGGGGGAGGCAAGGTGCTGGGCAGGGAGGCAGGTTGAAAGGGGGCTGGCAGGAGGCAGGGGGAGGCAAGGTGCTGGCAGGAGGCAGGGGGGAGGCAAGGTACTAGCAGGGAGGCAGGAGGCAGGCTGGAGGGCAGCAGGGCTGGCAGGAGGCAGGGGGGAGGCAAGGTACTGGCAGGAGGCAGGGGGAGGCGGTGCTGGCAGGGAGGCAGGGGAGGCAAGGCTGGCAGGGGAGGCAGGGGGAGGCACCAAAGAGGAGGCAGGGTGGAGGCAAGGTGTTGGCAGGGCAGCAGGGGGGAGGCAAGGTGCTGGCAGGGAGGCAGGTTGGAGGCAAGGTGCTGGCAGGGAGGCAGGTTGGAGGCAAGGTGCTGGCAGGGAAGCGTTCTGGTGATCGAATTGCCGGTGGTGAACGTAAAAGAGGTTTACAAGGACGCAACTATCACGTTCTAGCCCGCGCCATCCTAGCGACCGCCCGGGCTGCTATTGTGTGCTTTTTTGGGTGGTGCTACCACCTGTCGAGTCAAGATAATGGCCTCTACCTCTACTGGGGGGGTCCTACTGGTGCTGGTGGGACAGACCCACCTAAGCAGCCAAATAAGGAAAAGGAGTAGTGGGACTATCATGAGGGAGTTAAGTTTGTCAAGTACTCGATGCAGGATAACAGCGTGTGATTAAGTTACTTGAGGAAGGCCTAAAAACTAGAATCCGGAAAGCACAATCAGGTCAATAAACGCAGAATTTGTATCATTTGGAGGTTATAAATGGGAAAATCAGAGGTTGATGTAGAGTAGCCAGTCTATATTGTTATTTTTCCCATTGGTTTATGTATTTGCATTTGGCAAATTTGAATTTGGCGCAATTTTTCCAGTCTATATTACTCACAAAATACAAGATCTTACTATACTGTACTACACTAGACTAAAATTTTTATCTCTTGTGCAAACTATGTGATGTTTATACTCAATTTAATCACTACATTACAAGGATTCCAGCAATGCCATTTATATTCTGCTAAGTCTAGTCTGCAACATTTTATACGATAACAAGTTTAAGCCTAAATTGCCTTCACCCTGGCTGTGAGGAAGGGGAGGGGGTTGAGGTGTTGACAGCTGTCAGGGAGGGGAGATAACAAAGTGTACAGCTATCAAAACAGAAGGAGTTTAAGTTTTCCCCTATAAAATGTCACTGAAGTGATTTGGCAGTATATAATTTGTATTGCTGTAATTCTTGTAAGATAGTGATTAATTTGAGTAGAAACATCACATAATTTGCACTAGACATATAATTTTTAGTAATTCACTTAATACAGTTGCCCTTAGGACAGTTATTTCTTTTGCTCTTTTCACAATATATATTTAGGATGGTGTGTGCATGTAAATGAGGAAAACTAAATAAAGAAAGTTACATATATCTTCCCGAAAATATGAGTTAAAAAACTTGTACACACAGGGCCGGATTCAGGAGTGGGCAAAGCGGGCAGCTGCCCAGGGGCCTCCACAATCTGGGGGCCTCCACATATTACAATATTTTATTTATTTGTTTATTCATTAGGATTATTTTTATTTTCATTCTTTAAAAATCATGTTTATCTATTCCATCATGTAAAACTATGTTCAACAAGAAGCGTGATAGAAATTAGGCTAGCTAATCCTTGAAATTCATGAATACCTGGTTTTCCTATGAACCGTATATTTTTAATGAATGCTATTGTTTGTGTTGCTAATAATACATTTAGAATTCCACAAATTTTTGACATGTGCGGTAGTAGCTATATCAGGGCTGGTCGACTTGAAACCACATGAATGCCTCCAGTCATGTCTCACTTTTGTGTGTGTGTGTGTGTGTTGGGAATTTGCACACTATCAATAAATATACAGTTAATTAAAAATTTCTCAATGTTCTAATTTCTTCAATATAACTGCAAATGGCTTCAAAATTCTCCAAAGAAGTGTTCAAATTTCAAAATTTTCCCGGGGGCACTTACAGTGCCCCCAGATGTTTATGTTCACTTCACTCGCCACCCCACCCTCTTGGGTAGTTATAATGAGGGGGGCCTCCACAAAGAGGCTGCCCATGGGCCTCCACAGGTCTAAATCCGGCACTGTGTACACAAATGTACTACACTGTGGGGAACAGGTTGTTTGGTTCGTACTCAAGATGGGATGGAGAAAGGAAACTCACAATGTGCTCTCTGTATACATGTTGTATTAGATGAACAATGCAGCTTGGTGCTGGGAAGGCAGCATGGTTACAAGCGTAATGTAGAGAGAGCTGGTTGGTGAGGATGCTCAGAGGAGGACAGCTTGTGGGTCGCCATGCTCGCCGGCAGGAGCGAGGGCCGCCAGGAAGAGGCGGAGGAGGTGGTGTTGTTGCTTGCTGCGGCTGTAGCTAGAAGAAGAGAGAGCTGGTTGGTGAGGATGCTCAGAGAAGGACAGCTTGTGGGTCGCCATGCTCGCCGGCGGGAGCGAGGGCCGCCAGGCAGCGGCGGAGGAGGAGGAGGTGTTGCTGGCTGGTTGGTGTAGGTAGAAAAGAGAGAGATCACCACAAGGTCAGGTCTTAAATAGCGGGGGTAGGCATGGCTTAATAGTAGACCCCCCGCTCCGTGGGCGGCACTGGTTGACCTAGACCACGAGGCATACACTGTGGAATTCGCGGGGTCGGCTACTCAGCAACAAACAGCGTTTGTAGGGGAGAAATCCACTACAATACTCCCTCCTTCCCTCCAGGAGGTGTAGGAGACTTGTTGTCTGCAGGGTTACATGGCACATGTGAGGCAGAACGGGCAGTGAATGCCACATGTGAGCCATAACGGCGATGGCGTGGATGAGCCGGCCGCTAGTGGAGGCAACTGTCTAGACACACAACATCTGTGGGAGAAGAGAGGGAGAAAGAGGGTTGTGGAGGCAATGAATGTTGTGCTTCCCTCACAGCAGGTACAGAGTCGTCAGATGCGCCTGCTGGGGTGTGTGGGCCTGGGTCAGGAGCAGGGGCTGCGTCAGCAGAAGCGGATGAGGGCTCGTGACAGCATCTGGGTCCACGACAGCAGCAGGGTGCAGGACATTAGCAGGGAGTACCTGAGGGAGAAAAGAGGGGTGTGTGGGTCCGCACTCAGACGCATGGGCCGCGTCGGGAGCAGGGGCTGCATCAGGAGGAGCGGCAGAGGGTACTGCTGGGCCGGGGGCGGCATCTGAGGCAGGACAGGTGTGCTGGGGTCGGTAGGACGTGGTGCTTGGGGCAGGAAGAGGATCTGGTGTCTGCTTAGAGAAGTAGAGCTGCTCTAGGGTGTCTAACCTGCGGTTTAGAGACAGTAGCTGAAGAGCCGATGAGAGCTGCTTCTGGGTGGATAAGCCAGTCTTCCATGTTGCTTGAAGACCGGGAGCGTGATCTGTTTCTCCTCCATCCTGTGTGAGTGCGAATCTCCGGGGGTCACCATTTGTGGGGAACAGGTTGTTTGGTTCGTACTCAGGATGGGATGGAGAAAGGAAACTCACAATGTGCTCTCTGTATACATGTTGTATTGGATGTACAATGCAGCTTGGTGCTGGGAAGGCAGCATGGTTACAAGCGTGATGTAGAGAGTGCTGGTTGGTGAGGATGCTCAGAGGAGGACAGCTTGTGAGTCGCCATGCTCGCCGGCGGGAGTGAGGGCCGCCAGGCAGCGGCGGAGGAGGAGCAAGGGCCGCCAGGCAGCGGCGGAGGAGGAGAAGTAGCTTGCTGCGGCTGTAGCTAGAAGAAGAGAGAGCTGGTTGGTGAGGATGCTCAGAGGAGGACCAGCTTGTGGGTCGCCATGCTCTCCGGCGGGAGCGAGGACCGCCAGGCAGGCGGAGGAGGAGGAGGTGTTGCTGGTTGGTTGGTGTAGGTAGAAAAGAGAGAGGACACCACGAGGTCAGGTCTTAAATAGCGGGGGTAGGCGTGGCTTAATAGTTGTCCCCCGCTCCGTGGGCGGCGCTGGTTGACCTAGACCACGAAGCATACACTGTGGAATTCGCGGGGTCGGCTACTCAGCGACAAACAGCGTTTGTAGGGGAGAAATCCACTACAACACTAGACTAAAAATTTTATCTCTTGTACAAACTATGTAATGTTTATACTCAAATTAATCACTATATTACAAGGATACCAGCAATGTAAGTTATATTCTACTAAGTGTAGTTAGCTACATTTTATAAGATAAAAACTTTAAGCCTAAAACTACCTTCACCCTGGCTGGGAGGGAGGGAGGGAAGTTAAGTGCCCTCTCATAATTTGGTCCGGACTAAAGGAGGTGCCGGACCATCAGTTCCCAGATAATCGGTGGTGGACATGTAATAGGAATATATTATAAAATTGATTAACATTAATGAATAATAGGAATATAATATGAATTATTTTAAGATACAAAACTACATTTGGATGAGGAGTCAGTGAGAGGTGGTGGAAGAGGGAGGAAGGGAGAGGACAACTCACCACCTCCAGTGCTCATCACCCTGTGTTCCATTTATAACAACATCATGCAATTTCAACATAATTACTTATTATTTAGGTTCATTTGATGCCAAGTTAATAAAACATTAAAAAAATATTTCATTTCAACCAATCGCGCAAGCGATAACTGTACATGCAAGACCCGCATAAAATGAGACCCCACTGTACAGTATGAGGGCGTCTAGTGTCGCCACTTCAATTCAATATTAAGGAAAGACAGGTTACAATATTTGTAACCAGCTCACAGAAACACATTTGTGAACTGTAGCCTCCTTTAATAATCACTGGATCTTCACAAAACTGTTCACATGGTATGTCTTCATGCTGGACTTTTCACTTCGAATATGTATACAGTCAGCACACTACCAGTGTACAATTCCTTAGTCTTTTCACTTTATATCACTCACAACAATTCCACAATACTTGAACACCAATCTTTAGCAGTCAATAGGCTTGTATAGTCTCACCCAAAAGTTTGTTAACTCTCCCAGCCAGCTACTGCTCCACTGCCTGCTTCAGATGTATGAACTTGAGACTGTTACTTCATATCGGTTTCATGTTCTGGTTGGTACTGAGACAGTTTCAATCATCTGAAGCAGGCAGTACAGCAATAGTTGGCTGGGAGAGTTAAAAAACTTTTGGCTGAGACTGTACTTCACACTCTGAGCAGGAACAGGCGACTTCTACCCTAGGCAGCTCGCGGGTGTTTATATACGGCTCGTCAGACTGAACGAGATACAAACGGAGAGTTCTAGAATGATCTAGGCATACAATACTTACGTAAATCATAACAAAAATGATACAATACATTCTAGAAAATTCTTACATAGGTAATACATCAATATACAAGAAAATCTCCAAAAACTTGCCAAAATAACTGCTGGTTGGAATATAAAATAATGAAAACACCTAGTTCACAAAAATTACAATAGTAAATTATGCCTCGGCATAACATATGGTAATGTTCAGAGAGATGATCACCCAGGGAGGGTTTAATCATCCTGTTATTGGGTGAGAGATGACTAATGTGATACTGATTGACTGACAGACAAAATCCTTTAACCAATACACAGTGGATAACAAGCTCATTCCAGCTAAACATGACAAAATAACATGATACAGGTACAGTAGAGTATTATCCAACTTACCTGACAAACTTTATAGGAACTACTTTTTGATTCTGTATGTTTCTTCAGTTCTCTTACATTTGTAGATGTTTGTTTCTTATTCTGTTTACCTGAAAATCACAAATATATTACTTGATAATTAACAAATATACAACCAGCTGAACTTTATAACAGAATTATACAACGCTCTGCATATAATATAATGGGTTTACTAACTGTAAATATGTAATACAGGTTGAAATTCCCTAGCTCGGTACAAGTACAGCTCCTTCCTGACTTACGACGGTGTTAGGGACCCAAATCCAGGTCATAAGTCGGAAATGCAAAAAATAATACATATAAAATCTAAAATGAAACACAGTACGGTACAGTAAAAGTAATCAATAATAAAGAATGGATACAGTGTGACTGAGCTCTTACCTTTAATGTAGTCAGCTGAATACATACGGGGCCCCCTTAATTTTCTACTTGCAGGATACATGGAGACTACTGTATATTAATTGGATGAAGCAGAGGAGGAGACAGGGCTGGGTGGGTCATCAATGTCGCTTTCTTCAGACAGATTTATGTACAGGGGAAACTTGCTGGTTGAAGGTATTAGATCATCTTTAGGGAGTGAAGAGGCAGCACTGGTGGGGCGTGAGGAGACAGCAATGGGGGACTTCTTAAAATAGATGTCCAATTTAGGCTGTACAGTTAGTTTTTTCTTTTCATTATAAATTTCCCTGTAGCAAGCAAGTGCATCTTGGACCATTCTGTCAACTTTGGCAAAACGCTCAACATTTTGATCCATTCCATCAAGCATTTGCATCCCCTTATTAATTGAAGCAAATGCCTCTGCCATTTGCTTCACAGAAAATTTTTTGGGGGTGCAGGTCCTCCTTCTACATTTACTCTCTCTTCTTCCTCTGCATTTTTGTGTGCTTCCAGTTCGAGAAGTTCCTCGTTACTTAGCTCTTCTGTTACACTTTCAACCAACTGTTCAACATCTCCATTATCAATTTCTAACTCAAGCTGTTGACCTAACTCCACTATCTTGTTAATAATCTCAGAAATTACTTCATTTTCATTATATCCTCTGAAACTGTTCACATATCTTTTCAGGACTTTCTTCCATATTCCATTCATGCACTGTTCTGTAACCTCATCCCATGCTGCACTAATGTTCTTTATACATTTCAAAATGTTGTAGTCCTTCCAAAACTCTCTGAGCGTTTTCTCACCTTCAGTAGCAGCAACATCCTGAGCGAAGGTCGTACGTAAATAATTTGCTTTAAAAGCAGCAATAGCACCTTGATCCATGGGTTGGATGATAGAGGTAGTGTTAGGTGGAATATACACTACCTTAACATCAGGGTGCATGTCGTCCAGGTGTGATGGGTGTCCCAGAGCATTATCCAAAATTAACAAAATCTTGAATGCAATCCCTTGTTGCAGACAATACTCCTTAGCTCGAGGAGTACTAGGGTCATCCAGGCTTTCTTGTTTCTGCGATAAAACACTGGCAGTGTGTGCTTGCTGACATGTTTATAAGCCCTGGGGTTCTCTGAATGATAGATCATGAAGGGCTTTATCTTAAAACCAGCTACATTCCCCCCCAACAGAAGTGTAATTCGGTCCTAGAATGCCTTGAATCCTGGCATTGTTTTGGCCTCTTTGTGGATGTATGTCCGTTCAGGCATGCGTTTCCATAATAATCCAGTTTCATCCACATTGAATATTTGCACAGGCAAATGATTTCCCTCCACGATGACACGATCTAGCTCCTCCTTAAAAGCTTCGGCAGCACCAACATCAGCACTAGCTGCCTCTCCACTCACCTTTACATTATGTAAACTGTAGCGGTTCTTAAATCTATTAAACCACCCATGACTTACTGTGTAGGATTGCTCGCACTCATCTCCTGCCTGCTCCTTCAGGCTTTCGAAAAGGCTTCTTGCCTTAGCTTTAGGTTACATGCTTTTGTATCTGTCTTCCATCCATATCACAAGTAATTTTTCCATCTTGTCAATGGGACCTTGTCTTTTCTTCGTTATTATAGTTCCCTTTATAGGTGCTGATCCTTTCACTACCTCACAAATACTTCCTTGTCCTTCAAAATAGTAGATATGGTCGAGTGCGAGAAGCCTAGGTCGCGTGAAATGGTTGCTACAGTTTTTCCATTTTCATACTGCATTATTATCTTCATTTTCGTCTCAAAAGTAGTTGACTGTCTCCTTTTCTTCTGAGCACTACCAGCACTCTCACTTCTACGCTTGCCAGTCATTCTAAAGTGAATTAGATACGAAAATAATGTCAGTACACAACGCGATCAGTTGCGGATACAACGACAGCCAAACACCAACTAAGCGCTCTATGGCATGAGTGCTGTACCCACACGGCGACCCATGCCACGCGATGCTCTCGTTTGGGACAGAAACGTTTCGGTATAGAAAATGCGCGCGTCATTTAAAAAAATTTTGGTACCGACTGCGGCGGTCGTATGTGCGGATGGTCATTACAGACTGTCGGTCGAGTAGGTCGTAAGTCGGGGAGGAGCTGTATACTGAAAAACCTGCCTCTAACTTTATACCTAGCCTTTTCCTAGATTGACATGAGGCACATTTTGTTGGGCTTGATCCTCAATCCAAAAGGTTAAAAGTTTTTCCATCTCAGCATTACAACCCATCTTTTGTTTAGTTATAATTGTTGACTGCATTGGGGCACTGGGGCAGCCCCTTTCACATGGTCACGTATCCTGTTTTTGTCCTTAAGAATGGTATTCACCAGAGACCGATTAAGCTGAACTGAATGCCCAATTTCACTGTTACTCTCCCCTTTTCTCATTATGTTTTATTATGTCTATTTTAAATTCCACAATTAAGCTCCTACGTTTCTTAGGTGCTGAAGCATCACTTCCACAACCTTATGTTTCTTGGGCATCTTGGGGATTGTAAAAGGTAAAAAAAGTCAGCCAAAAATAAAGAGGGATCAAGCACATTTGCACACAATTCGTTGACCAACTGTTTGTTGTTGTGGTTGCTTCTCTGAACCGCCAAGTGTTGTCACGGTGAGCTAAACAAAGTAGCACGCTATTCGCTTGGTTCATAAGTATTATGAACGGTCGTAAGACGATTTTTTTCTTCTTTTTTTTTTTTTTAAGAATACTGTATAATAGACCGAAGATTGTAAGTGCTGATGATCATAACTCAGACGGTCATAACTCGGAGAGTGCCTGTACTCATATGTGGTTTAGGAATAAAGAATATATAATACACCCTGTACAGTTGTACCCCACTTAACGCGGTCAATAGAACCCAGAGGGTCCCGTGTTAAGTGAAATCCGCGTTAAGTGAACAACAGAACATATGGGATTAATTCCAATAGAAACCGGCCCGACCCCCAAACTCCACTTTTTGAAGACACATAACTATGTTGTAGTAAAAATAACATCTTAATTTTATGATGGTACATGCACACAATTAATACTTAAGAGAAATAGAGAAATACAGTCGCCAAGTTAATGTCCATTCAAATAATGGACTCAACTCCCTCCCCCTCTCACACTACACTGCCGGCTCTTCCCTCTCTGAGAAATTTTTGGGGGAAAACCACTAAATTTTAATAAATAATACCTCAAACTAAAGTTAGGATAATACAATTGACATTGCTGGATTCCTTGTAAGACCAGGAATATTTTGAATATAAATGTCATATATTTTGCACAAAAGATAACATAGTTACCCAGAGAAAAAATTTTATCTAAAATTTGTATGTCTAATGCAAAATATATGATGTTTATATTCAAAATGATCACCAAATTATAAGAATTCCAGCAATGTAAATTATATTCTGACCGGGTAATTTGTATGAATTTTATGAGCTAAAACAAATATCTTCAGTTAATACAAAAATAATAATCTTCAAGACACTATCTGTCAATCAAAGTACCCCACCTTGCCTCCCCCCCTCTTCCAACCGCGCGGTCAGTCCCAATCCTCCCTTCAAGAGATGTGGGGTGAAAAAAATAAATTTTAACATTTTGTATTAAATAATACCTCAGATTAAAGTTAGGATAATATAATTGACATTGCTGGATTCCTTGTAAGACCAGGAATATTTTGAATATAAATGTCATATATTTTGCACAAAAGATAACATAGTTACTCAGCAAACATTTTATCTAAAATTTGTATGTAATGCAAAATATATGATGTTTATATTCAAAATGATCATCAAATTATAAGAATTCCAGCAATGTAAATTATATTCTGACCGGGTAATTTGTATGAATTTTATGAGCGAAAACAAATATCTTCAGTTAATAAAAAAAAAAAAATATTCTTCACAGGGTAACAGATGGTCGGTCGTCCCTCCCTCCCCCCCACCCCCCACCAACCGTCCCAAGGAGATGTGTGGGAAAACCAGAATACTTAACTTTTTTGTAATAAATAATACCTCAAACTAAAGTTAGGATAATATAATTGACATTGTTGGATTCCTTGTAAGACCAGGAATATTTTGAATATAAATGTCATATATTTTGCACAAAAGATAACATAGTTACTCAGAGAAAAAATTTTATCTAAAATTTGTATGTCTAATGCAAAATATATGATGTTTATATTCAAAATGATCACCAAATTATAAGAATTCCAGCAAAGTAAATTATATTCTTGCCGGGTAATTTGTATAAATTTTATGAGCTTAAACAGGCAGTCAGGCAGGGTGGCGGGTGGGGCAAATCTTGGGGCAAATCTAAAAATAGCGTCTCGAGCCGGACACTCACCGCGTATATGTGGAAAAAATCCGTGTTAAGTGAAAGTTCAGCTCTGGCGAGGCACCGCGTATATGATAAAACGCGTTAAGTGAAACCGCGTTAGGCGGGGTAATACTGTACATATAAAACTAAAATAAAAAAAATTATAAGCATGGGTGTGTATGTTTGGAGGTGAATGTTTGTGTGTGGAGGCAATCAGCTGTAACTGAGATACCTACTCACTATTCCAGCCATGCTCACTTGATCCCTCCCTCCCCAGTGTGAGCTAAGTGAGTGACTGCCCGGCTGTAAGTGTGGAAGAAGCTATTCTTTGTACATAAAATAACATATACTATGCCAGTAAATGTTTGGAATGAATACAAATACAGTGATATCCCCATTAGCCAGAACAATTGGTGCAGAGCGCTTCTGGGGATGAGAGATTTCCGGGTAACGTGACGACATTCTCAAACCTGGAAAAATTCCTTATCCCGGAACCTTTCCGGTTAGTGGGGAAAGTTTCCGAGTGTCTAAACTAGACATCTTGTACAGACACACACTGGCCCACTCCCCCAGAATGTTTCTGGGTGCTGGAGATATTTACCTCTTGTCTAAACTAGAATCCATAAATACAGTTCTAATTAAGTTAGAAACTTAATTTCCTTACTATAATAATCCAGAATAGTTTATCTTAAAGTTTGATTAAGTAAATATATTCAAAAATTAAAAATCTATATGATATGGGCATGAATGAAGCTGTGTGTTACAGCAAAGACTGTTATTTTCCACTCCCATGGAGCTGTGGGGGATTAGTGGGTCTTGTGTAACTGACCTGACCTGACACAATGTCAGGTGGAGGTAGGGTGGGGGATTAGTGGTCTCATATTACTGACCTTCTGATGGAATGTCAGGTTACCCTTTCTTGGGTGGGGGATTAGTGGGTCTCATGACCTGAAGATGTCTTGAATAAACACGAAACCTAAAGTATTTTTAGAGAGACTGTGATAAGTGTAAATATAAATGAGAAAAGTTGTATCCCTTCAAGATTACATTACATAACATTTTAATATATGGAGTGAGAAAGTAGAAAGGTGAAAGGTGTGGGTGATTAGAGAGATGGAGTGGAAATGAGTGTTGCCAAGCACTCCTTAACAGCTGATATTTAACTCGCTACCACGCAGTTACACACATGCAAATGTGTCATACAATAAGACCTTCACTCTTTATGCTTGCTGTCTTAAGAACAGAAGAATGGAGGAAACTGCAGCAGACCTATTGGCCCATACAGGGCAGTCCCATTTACACCAAACCCCTATCGCTCATATATCCATCCAACCTATGTTTGAAGGTATCCAGCATATTTGAGTTAATTATAATGAGTGTATTCGAGTTAATTCCCTTGGGGTGTGTGTGTGTGTGTGTGTGTGTGTGTGTGTGTGTGTGTGTGTGTGTGTGTGTGTGTGTGTGTGTGTGTGTGTGTGTGTGTAAAATAATAATAAATAATTAACGGTTTATTGAAAGAGCTTGGCAGCCAGAAGGCTGAAAATATACAGTTACATATTTGGGGAATGGGTTTCGAATTACAAATAATATACAAGTAACATAAGTGATACAAATAAGATATATAATAACTAGATGGGGAAAAGCACAAACCACAGGGCATTTCAACATAGTGACAGTGCAAAAAGTAAGATTGACTGGGAGTGAATACACTGGTTGGTTACAAGTTATTGATAATTTTTACAATGGTTGGGACTGGGCTGTTCTTATAGCGATCAGTTCGTGCTCGTATGGGCTGGATGCGGTTGTGGTGTCGAACAGCAATTCTCGGAAAAGGGATCTCAGGTGGTAGTAGGAGCCGGTGTCGAGGATGGTGCAGAAGCTTCTCACCAAATTTGCAGATGAGGTTGTGGAGATGGTCAGTGAGAGCCGAGAGGGTCAGTGTGTTGAGCGCTTCTTGATATGTGGAGTAGGAAAGGGAGTGAATAATCTTGCATGCCCTCTTTTGCACTTTTTCTAGGTGTTTACGTTGTGTGGCATCTAAGGAGGAAGACCAGGTGAGGGCCAATAATCTGCCCTCTGCCTCGGAACCAACCCCCCATCCCCGTGTGCCCAGCCATCTTTTCTACTAATGTAAGTGTTAAAAAACCTAATATTATTGATATTTCGCTTAATTATTAATAGTGTGTGCATACCATCATAAAATTAAGAAGTTATTTTTTCTACAATGTAGGTCAATTGAACCCAGAGGGTCCCGCGTTAAGTGAAAACCGCGTTAAGTGAATAACAGAACATATGGGATTAATTCCAATAGAACCCAGCCCGACCCCCAAACTCCACTTTTTGACGACAAATAACTATGTTGTAGTAAAAATAACATCTTAATTTTATGATGGTACATGCACACAATTAATACTTAAGAGAAATAGAGAAATACAGTCGCCAAGTTAATGTCCATTCAAATAATGGACTCAACTCCCTCCCCCTCTTCTCACACTACACTCACTGGCTCTTCCCTCTGAGAAATTTTTGGGGGAAAACCAGGTATAGTAATAAATAATTCCTCAAACTAAAGTTAGGATAATATAATTGACATTGCTGGATTCCTTGTAAGACCAGGAATATTTTGAATATAAATGTCATATATTTTTCACAAAAGATAACATATTTACTCAGAATAAACTTTACATCTAAAATTTGTATGTCTAATGCAAAATCTATGATGTTTATATTCAAAATGATCAGCAAATTGTAAGAATTCCAGCAATGTAAATTATATTCTGGCCGGATAATTTGTATGAATTTTATGAGCTAAAACAAATATCTTCAGTTAATAAAAAAAAAAAAATATTCTTCGACACTATCTGTCAATCAAAGTACCCCACCTTGCCTTCCCCCCCTCTTCCAACCGCGTGGTCAGTCCCAACCCTCCCCCCACCCCCCACCAATCCTCCATTCAAGAGTTTTTAACATTTAGTATTAAATAATACCTCAGATTAAAGTTAGGATAATATAATTGACATTGCTGGATTCCTTGTAAGACCAGGAATATTTTGAATATAAATGTCATATATTTTGGACAAAAGATAACATAATTACCTAGAGAACAATTTTTATCTAAAAATTGTATGTTTAATGCAAAATATATGTTGTTTATATTCAAAATGATCACCAAATTATAAGAATTCCAGCAATGTAAATTATATTCTGACCGGGTAATTTGTATGAATTTTATGAGCTAAAACAAATATCTTCAGTTAATAAAAAAAAAAATAATTCTTCACGGGTAACAGATGGTCGGTCGGTCGGTCCCTCCCTCCCCCCCACCCCCCACCCCCCACCAACCGTCCCAAGGAGATGTGTGGGATAACCACTAAATTTTAATAAATAATACCTCAAACTAAAGTTAGGATAATATAATTGACATTGCTGGATTCCTTGTAAGACCAGGAATATTTTGAATATAAATGTCATATATTTTGGACAAAAGATAACATAATTACCTAGAGAACAATTTTTATCTAAAAATTGTATGTTTAATACAAAATATATGTTGTTTATATTCAAAATGATCACCAAATTATAAGAATTCCAGCAATGTAAATTATATTCTGGCTGGGTAATTTGTATGAATTTTATGAGCTAAAACAGGCAGTCAGGCAGGGTGGCGGGTGGTGCGAATCTAAAAATAGCTCTCGAGCCGGACACTCACCGCGTATATGATGAAAAATGCCGCGTTAAGTGAAAGTTCAGCTTTGGCAAGGCACCGCGTATATGCGAAAACGCGTTAAGTGAAAGCGCGTTAAGCGGGGTAATACTGTATATAAACCTAGACCCGATAAAATCAGACCTCGACTGGGTTAGGGACCCAATCCAGGTCGAAGTCCGACATGGTCGAAGTCCGATAGATAAAAAAAAATAATTTTTTTTTTCTTTTTAATAAAAATCTACAATGAAATACAGTACAGTAAAAGTAATGAATAATGATGAATGGATACAGTACAGTGAAAGTAATAAATAATAAGGAATGGATACAGTTGACTGAGCACTTAACCTTTAATGTAGTCATTACATACTCCCCAAATTTTCTAGTTATACATGGAGACTACATTAACTGGAAACGTTTTATAGAAAATGCGTGTCATTTAAATTTTTTTTTTTTTTTTAATCTATATCTGAGGCGGTCAAGTCCCACGTCGGGCAAGTCCAATGAGTCAAGTCATATATATATATATATATATATATATATATATATATATATATATATATATATATATATATATATATATATATATATATATATATATATATATATATATATATATATATATATATTATTATATATATATATATATATATAACAGGTAGTCCGAGACTTGACGTACGCTTCAACTTACCCTATATATATACAGTATTACCCCTTTTACACGGTTTCACTTTCTCCGCGATTTCTCATTTAGGTACCCTAGAACTGGACTTCTAACTTTCTGGCTGCATCTACTCATATACGCCGTGAAGTATAGTTTTTTTTTTTATTTAGCTCTTAAAAATTCATACAAATTACTGACCGAAAATATAATTTACAATGCTGGAATTCTTACAATATGATGATCATTTTGAATATAAACATCATGGATTTTGCATTAGACATACAAATTTTAGATCTAATGTAATAATTTGGTTTACACAAAGCAAGTATTTTATCTTTTGTGCAAAATATATGAAGTTTAATTCGAAATATTCCCTGACCTGCAAGGAATCCAGAAATGTCAATTATATTATCCTAACTTTAGTCTGAGTTATTATTTATTACTAAAAATGTAAATTATTATTTTCTCCCAAAGCTTCTCTGGTAGGGAGGGTTGGTGGGGGGTGGGGGGGAGGGCCGGACCGACCGACCATCTGGCGCGGTTGGAAGAGGATGGGAGGCAAGGTGGGGTTCTTTGATTGAAAGATAGTGTGTGAAGAATATATTTTTTTTTTTATTAAATGAAGATATTTGTTTTAGCTCATAAAATTCATACAAATTACCCGGCCAGAATATAATTTACATTGCTGGAATTCTTACAATTTGATGATCATTTTGAATATAAACATCATAGATTTTGCATTAAACATACAAATTTTATATCTACTCTAAGTATTTTGTTTACTCTGAGTAAATATGTTATCTTTTGTGCAAAATATATGACGTTTACATTCAAAATATTCCCTGACCTGCAAGGAATCCAGAAATGTCAATTATATTATCCTAATTTTAGTCTGAGGTACAGTCGGCCCTTAACATACGCGGGGGTTAGGTAACAGAGATACCCGTGAATGTTAAAAATCCGTGTACTTTTGCTGCCGCCCCCCCCCCCAAAAAAAAACCCTGGCCCCCCATGTCCTTATTTACCGTATATACATGTGTGTAGTTCGAGTTTTTAAGACCAAATTATTTTGCAAAAAATTGGGGGTCGACCTCTAAAAGGGTAATAGTTTCGTTAGGTTGAAAAATATTTACCAGTAACTACCAGTAAACAATGGAAACGACGCACCAACGCACCACCAGCTGTGAGTGTCGGTACAGTCGCCAGGGCAGATCTCTTGCGTCATCATAGCAAGCCCAAAGTAGCCAAATGCATGATATGGTATACACAGGACGATGTAAAACAAAGTATTCATTTGTTAAAGTTTATTTATAGATACTGTACATAAATTTTTGTTCATTACATTTGAAACATCAATCTTTGTTAATTAAATTTGATAAAAAAGAAAACTACGATACCGTATTTTCATTAAAATATTACATCACAAGTATATTTTACCTTAACTGTGATTGAATGAATATATTCTCAGAAATAAATGTAATATTTTGGCTGAGAGCCAACATACATATTACTGTACAGTGGAAAGTGGGATAAAATTATGAAAGTAATGACTTTAAGCTTTCTTTTCCCTGTTCAAAAGATTTTACGTAATAAACTTTTTGAATGGTTTTCAGTTAAAAAACTGTTGTACTATTGCACAAATGCTGAATTACAATAATATTCTATCCTATCATTAGCCTTATAATCCAATAACTGAAAACCATTGACGATGCAGCAGCATCTTGAGCGAAAGAAAGTCATTGCTTACGTCTAATTTTATCACTCTATATCTGACATCATTTCAGCAAAAATATTACATTTCTATGTTCTCAGAAATAAATGGTAGTTTTGTTGAAACGTAATGTACAGTATTTAATATTAAAATGCAAAAATAGCTATAAAAACAATTAATACACCCGAAATATACTGGCTGGCATCTCCACTCGTCCCTGCTCCTGCGTCCAAGGTCACCTCACCACTCCTCCCAACTCGCTCCCTCCGCACCGTCACTACTGCCGACAACAAACACAAATGTTTTGTGAATAACTGCACCTCCACTTCCTATGTGCAGTACTTGTACTGAACTGTACTGTGCTGTGCATTTTTACAAACAATAAACATGGCAAGAAAAGCTATTAAAAAAAAGAGATAAGAATTTCACTTTACTGTACCGTACCTCTCCTCGGCGACAGGGCGGGGGTCATCGGGCTCATCGTCACTCAATTCCATAACAGGTGGTGAAGTGGGGGCGACTGTGGATTCAGCTGCTTCCTCACTGCCGCCAGTGATTGATGGTGTTAAATCTCTCCTTCGGTGATCAAAGAACATGGTGATGGGGAGTTGTCGTCTCTTTCTTTCATTTCTTCCATGATGTTTTTGTATGGAGCGAAAACGTCATCCATCCCTCGCATGAATTTCAGGGCACGCACCATGGAGGGGTCCATACTATAGGCCAGGTTTTTCAGTGCCTCAATATTCCTGGTCATCTCCCCCAACTTCTCCAACGTTATTTCTTGGTGCTCTTCCTCATCCTTTTTCCCTTTCGCTTCCTCTTCCTTGCCTGAGTCTACTAACTCCTGTAGATCCTCCTCGGTCAGCTCAGTGTCGTGCTCTTCAATTAGCTCCCTAATCCCGTCCTCTGCCATGTCCCGGAAGCCTTCAGCAGCCACTTTCCTTGACAGTGCCAGGGTCTTTCTGAATATTTTCATTAAAATCCATCAAAATCATTTTCCTTGTCATCGTCTTAAGCACCAAACAGCTCCTCCCAGTCTTCTCCTTGAACAGGGCTAGAGGGTACGTGTTTTTCGAATCGTTTTCAATTAAAAAAATTTTACAGCACATGTATATTTTACCTAAACTGTGCCTGAATGAATATATTCTCAGAAATGAATAGTAGTTTTGCTGAAACGTGATGTATTTCAATGTAAAATAGGATAAAATACATGACGAAAACAAAAGACTTTACCTAACCTTCCAATGTTCAAGAAATGTTACTCGTTTTTTTAATAGTTTTCGGTTAAAATACTGTTATATTACAATGATATTATATTCATACTGTGCTTGATATACTACATTCACGGAAAGTAATATTTTTACTGAAATGACGTACGTATTACAGTGGAAAGTGGGATAAAATCGTGACGAAAGCAATGACTCGCTTTCTTTCGTTCAAAAGATGTTACCGTAATCGCTTTTCGAATGGTTTTCAGTTAAAAAAACTGTTGCATCACAAGTGAATTAGGATAGAATATTATTGTAATACAGCAGTTTTTAACTGAAAACCATTCAAAAAGCGATTACGGTAACATCTTTTGAACAAAAGAAAGCGAAAGTCATTGCTTTCGTCACTTTCCACCGTAATACGTATGTCATTTCAGCAAAATATTACATTTCCATATTCTCAGAAATAAATAGTAGTTTTGCTGAAACGTAATGCATTTCAATGTAAATTAGGATAAACTACATGAAAACAAAAGACTTTACCTAGCCTTCCGATGTTCAAGATATGTTACTCGTTTTTTTAGTAGTTTTCGGTTAAAATACTCTTATATTAGTGATATTCTATTCATACTGTGCTTGATATAATACATTCACGGAAATGTAATATTTTTGCAACTACAATGCTGATGTCAACACAAGCGTGGTTACAGCGAGACTGACTGAGTGAGGGAGAGCTATGCGTGTGTGTGTGAGGTTGCGGGAGCGGGCGGTGTCCCGTGTTCGGTGCCGCGCGCGAGTTGAATGGCGCGCGATTTGAATGTACTTCAATTACTTCAATGTACAGAATATTCCTCCGGCGGGGCAATCCGCGTATTTGCGAATCCGTGAATGCTAAACCCGCGTATGTGAAGGGCCGACTGTATTATTTATTACTAAAAGTTAAAATCTAGTTCTTTCACCCAACATTTCTCTGGTAGGGAGGGAAGGTGGGGGGTGGGGGGGGAGGGTTGGGACCGACCCTGCATCTGTGGTTGGAAGAGGGGGGGAGGCAACTTGGGGTACTTTGATTGACAGATAGTGTCGTGAAGAATATTTTTTTTTTATTAACTGAAGATATTTGTTTTAGCTCATAAAATTCATACAAATTACTGGACCAGAATATAATATACATTGCTGGAATTCTTACAATATGATGATCATTTTGAATATAAACATCATGGATTTTGCATTAGACATACAAATTTTAGATCTAATGTAATAATTTGGTTTACACAAAGCAAGTATTTTATCTTGAATAAAGACGAAAGCTAAGGTACTCCGTTGTTTCCATTTTCCCGTGTGACTTTATCAATATATATATATATATATATATATATATATATATATATGTATGTATGTATGTATGTATGTATGTATGTATGTATGTATGTATGTATGTATGTATGTATGTATGTATGTATGTATGTATGTATGTATGTATGTATGTATGTATGTATGTATGTATGTATGTATGTATGTATGTATGTATGTATGTATGTATATATATATATATATATATATATATATATATATATATATATATATATATATATATATATATATATATATATATATATATATATATATATATATATATATATATATATATATATATAATATATATATATATATATATATATATATATATATATATATATATATATATATATATATATATATATATATATATATATATATATATATATATATATATATATATATATATACAGTATTACCCCGCTTAACGCGCTTTCACTTAACGCGTTTTCGCATATACGCGGTGCCTTGCCAAAGCTGAACTTTCACTTAACGCGGCATTTTTCATCATATACGCGGTGAGTGTCCGGCTCGAGAGCTATTTTTAGATTCGCACCACCCCCACCCGCCACCCTGCCTGACTGCCTGTTTTAGCTCATAAAATTCATACAAATTACCCAGCCAGAATATAATTTACATTGCTGGAATTCTTATAATTTGGTGATCATTTTGAATATAAACAACATATATTTTGCATTAAACATACAATTTTTAGATAAAAATTGTTCTCTAGGTAATTATGTTATCTTTTGTCCAAAATATATGACATTTATATTCAAAATATTCCTGGTCTTACAAGGAATCCAGCAATGTCAATTATATTATCCTAACTTTAGTTTGAGGTATTATTTATTAAAATTTAGTGGTTATCCCACACATCTCCTTGGGACGGTTGGTGGGGGGTGGGGGGTGAGGGAGGGACCGACCGACCGACCATCTGTTACCCAGTGAAGAATTATTTTTTTTTTATTAACTGAAGATATTTGTTTTAGCTCATAAAATTCATACAAATTACCCGGTCAGAATATAATTTACATTGCTGGAATTCTTATAATTTGGTGATCATTTTGAATATAAACAACATATATTTTGCATTAAACATACAATTTTTAGATAAAAATTGTTCTCTAGGTAATTATGTTATCTTTTGTCCAAAATATATGACATTTATATTCAAAATATTCCTGGTCTTACAAGGAATCCAGCAATGTCAATTATATTATCCTAACTTTAATCTGAGGTATTATTTAATACTAAATGTTAAAAACTCTTGAATGGAGGATTGGTGGGGGGTGGGGGGAGGGTTGGGACTGACCACGCGGTTGGAAGAGGGGGGGAAGGCAAGGTGGGGTACTTTGATTGACAGATAGTGTCGAAGAATATTTTTTTTTTTTATTAACTGAAGATATTTGTTTTAGCTCATAAAATTCATACAAATTATCCGGCCAGAATATAATTTACATTGCTGGAATTCTTACAATTTGCTGATCATTTTGAATATAAACAACATATATTTTGCATTAAACATACAATTTTTAGATAAAAATTGTTCTCTAGGTAATTATGTTATCTTTTGTCCAAAATATATGACATTTATATTCAAAATATTCCTGGTCTTACAAGGAATCCAGCAATGTCAATTATATTATCCTAACTTTAGTTTGAGGAATTATTTATTACTATACCTGGTTTTCCCCAAAAAATTTCTCAGAGGGAAGAGCCAGTGAGTGTAGTGTGAGAAGAGGGGGAGGGAGTTGAGTCCATTATTTGAATGGACATTAACTTGGCGACTGTATTTCTCTATTTCTCTTAAGTATTAATTGTGTGCATGTACCATCATAAAATTAAGATGTTATTTTTACTACAACATAGTTATTTGTCGTCAAAAAGTGGAGTTTGGGGGTCGGGCTGGGTTCTATTGGAATTAATCCCATATGTTCTGTTATTCACTTAACGCGGTTTTCACTTAACGCAGGACCCTCTGGGTTCAATTGACCGCGTTAAGTGGGGTACAACTGTGTATATATATATATATATATATATATATATATATATATATATATATATATATATATATATATATATATATATATATATATATACAGTAGTACCCCAATTTACACGGTCAATTGAACACACAGGGTACCTCGTAAAGTGAAAACCGCGTAAAGTGAACAACAGAACATATGGGATTAATTCCAATAGAGACTGGCCCGACCCCCAAACTCCACTTTTTCCGACAAAATACCTATGTTGTAGTAAAAATAACATCTAAATTTTTTGATGGTATGCTCACACAATTAATATTTAAGAGAAATACAGTCGCCAGGATTATGTCCATTCAAATAATGGACTCAAATCCCCCCCCCCTCTTCCCAGCTCACTAGCTCCTACCTCTCAGAGAAACGATTGGGTGAAAACACTACATTTTAACGTTTAGTAATAAATAATACCTCAGACTAAAGTTAGGATAATATAATTGACATTTCTGGATTCCTTGCAGGTCAGGGAATATTTTGAATGTAAACTTCATATATTTTGCACAAAAGATAAAATACAGTAGTACCCCGCTTAACGCGGTCAATAAAACCCATAGGGTACCGTGTTAAGTGAAAACCGCGCTAAGTGAACAGAACATATGGGATTAATTCCAATAGAAACTGGCCCGACCCCCAAACTCCACTTTTTCCGACACAATACCTATGTTCTAGCAAAAATAACATCTTAATTTTATGATGGTACATGCACACAATTATTACTTAAGAGAAATAGAGAAATACAGTTGCCAAGTTAATGTCCATTCAATTAATGGACTCAACTCCCTCCCCCTCTCACACTACACTCACTGGCTCTTCCCTCTGAGAAATTTTGGGGGGAAAACCACTAAATTTTAATAAATAATACCTCAAACTAAAGTTAGGATAATACAATTGACATTGCTGGATTCCTTGTAAGACCAGGAATATTTTGAATATAAATGTCATATATTTTGCACAAAAGATAACATATTTACTCAGAGTAAACATTATATCTAAAATTTGTATGTCTAATGCAAAATCTATGATGTTTATATTCAAAATGATCACCAAATTGTAAGAATTCCAGCAATGTAAATTATATTCTGGCCGGGTAATTTGTATGAATTTTATGAGCTAAAACAAATATCTTCAGTTAATAAAAAAAAAATATTCTTCACGACACTCTCTGTCAATCAAAGTACCCCACCTTGCCTCCCCCCTTCTTCCAACCACGGCAGGTGGTCGGTCAGTCCCAACCCTCCCCCCCCACCCCCCACCAATCCTCCCTTCAAGAGATGTTGGGTGAAAAAACTAAATTTAACATTTAGTATTAAATAATACCTCAGATTAAAGTTAGGATAATATAATTGACATTGCTGGATTCCTTGTAAGACCAGGAATATTTTGAATATAAATGTCATATATTTTGCACAAAAGATAACATATTTACTCAGAATAAACTTTACATCTAAAATTTGTATGTCTAATGCAAAATATATGATGTTTATATTCAAAATGATCATCATATTGTAAGAATTCCAGCAATGTAAATTATATTCTGGTCGAGTAATTTGTATGAATTTTATGAGCTAAAACAATTATCTTCAGTTAATAAAAAAAAATATATTCTTCACGACACTATCTGTCAATCAAAGTACCCCACCTTGTCTCCCCCCCTCTTCCAACCTTGCCAGATGGTCGGTCGGTCCCTCCCTACCAGAGGAATGTTTGGGAGAAACCAGAATATTTACCTTTTTAGTAATAAATAATACCTCAGTCTAAAGTTAGGCAAATATAATTGACATTGCTGGATTCCTTGTAAGACCAGGAATATTTTGAATATAAATGTCATATATTTTGCACAAAAGATAACATATTTACTCAGAGTAAACAAAATACTTAAAGTAGATCTAAAATTTGTATGTCTAATGCAAAATCTATGATGTTTATATTCAAAATGATCATCAAATTGTAAGAATTCCAGCAATGTAAATTATATTCAGGCCGGGTAATTTGTATGAATTTTATGAACTAAAACAAATATCTTCAACAAATAAACAAAATATACTTACCGAAATACTATCTGTCAATCAAAATACCCCACCTCCCCCCCTCTTCCCACCTGCTCCCTGGGTCCCTCCCTCCCTCCATACCCCTCACCCCCACCTTCCCTCCCTACCAGAGAAATGATTGGGTTATAACAGTATATTTACATTTTTAGTAATAAATAATACCTCAGACTAAAGTTAGGATAATATAATTGACATTGCTGGATTCCTTGCAAGACCAGGAATATTTTGAATATACATGTCATATATTTTGCACAAAACATAACATATTTGCTCTGAGTAAACAAAATACTTGCATTAGATCTAAAATTTGTATGTCTAATGCAAAATCTATGATGCTTATATTCAAAATGATCATCAAATTGTAAGAATTCCAGCAATGTAAATTATATTCTGGCCGGATAATTTGTATGAATTTTATGAGCTAAATAAAAAAATTATACTTCACCCGCGTATATGAGTAGATGCACCGCGTAAAGTGGGAATTCCGGTTCTGGCAGGGTACCGCGTAAATGTAGAAACGCGTAGTGAAACCGCGTAAAGCGAGGGTTCACTGTATATATATATATATATAATCAACACCTCAACCCGCCAGGATTCGAACCCACGGCACACAAGCCTATGACTGTGACCGGGGAACGCTAACCGCTGGACCACCAGGATACTAAAAGCAGTCCTAGACTTTGTTATATTTCACACAAAGCCTGTTCAACGAGCTTATGGCGCCGTGAACAGGCTTTGTGTGAAATACTAAAGTCTGGTGTGATGTAGAGAATCCGCGTGCTTTATTGGGCCTAATGAAATATATGGATCCTCGTGTTTCGAAGCGGATTTGAGTAAGCGTTACTCCTGACCACCTAAGTGTCTGGTGGTCCCCCGGTAGAAAGGTTCACGGCGCCCATAAGCTCGTTGAACAGGCTTTGTGTGAAATATAACAAAGTCTAGGACTGCTTTAGTATCCTGAGTGGTCAGCCTGATTTAGCGTTCCCGGTCTGATCACCAAACTTGTGTGCGTGGAGGTTGAATCCTGGCCAGATTTGAGGTGTTGAGATTATGTAGAAGTCCCGCGTGCTTTATTAGGCTAATAGAAATAAATATATATATATATATATATATATATATATATATATATATATATATATATATATATATATATATATATATATATATATATATATATATATATATATATATATATATATATATATATATATATATATATATATATACACACACACACCTAAACCCCGACTTACGACTATACGGACTTACGTCCAATGGTACTTACGACCTGCTTTGACCGTACGTCCATACGGGACATACGACTGTGACCGCCGTGACCAAAAATTTTTTCAAATGACGCGCGCATTTTCTATACCGAAACGTTTCCGTCCCGGGCGAGAGGGATGGCGATTTATGAATTGAACAATATTTGTATAGCAGCGAGCTTGTTTTTATATATGATTTTTGCTTACTATTTCTCCAATTTTGTGGTATTAACTGTAGATATGGTAAGAAGAATATCTCAAAAAGCTCTGATGATAGGAATTCGGTGATTGTCGTAAAAGGATCTCTTGAGAAACAATGTTATCAACCTCCAAAATCACCAACCCTACTCCCCCATCAATTTGGCTATATTTTTCAAGGTAAAAGAGTGTTAAATTTACTGTATGATTTCATTATTAGATATGAATGCCATATTTATTTGAACTGTGCTATCCTTTGTGGTAGGCTAAATACTAAATTTTTTTCGATTCGAGTAATCTGCACCTAACCTATTTTCTCCATGGCCTATTATTTCTATTGCGATTTTCTATAACACGATATTTACAAGAACACAA
>NW_024737097.1:340705-384674 GCF_018991925.1 Homarus americanus
TGAGGGGTACCTGGGAATGCCTGGGAGGTTTACCTGGGAGTGTCTGAGGTGTACCTGGGTGTCTGAGGGCACCTGGGAGCAAGTTCATGGAGGTGTACCTGGGAGTGCCACAGAGAACCAGGGAGTGTAAGAGGTGTACCTGGGAGTGTCAGAGGTGTACCAGGGAGTGTCAGAGGAGTACCTAGGAGTGTCAGAGGTGTACCTGGGAGTGTCAGAGGTGTACTTTGGAGTGTCGGAGGTGTACCTGGGAGTGTACGAGGTGCACCTTGGGGTGTCAGAGGTGTACCAGGGAGTGTTAGAGGTGAACCAGGGAGTGTCAGAGGAGAACAAGGGAGTGTCTGATGTGTACCTGGGAGTATCGGAGGTGTACCTGGGAGTATCGAAGGTGTACCAGGGAGTGTCAGATGTGTAACTGGTAGTGTCATTGGTGTACCTGGAAGTATCAGAGGTGTATCTGGAAGTGTCAGAGGTGTACCTGGGAGTATCAGAGATGTACCAGAGAGTGTCAGAGGTGTACCTGGGAGTGTCAGAGGTGTACCTGGGAGAGTCAGAGGTGTTCCTGAGAGTGTCAGAGGTGTACCTGGGAGTGTCAGAGGTGTACCTGGGAGTGTCAGAGGTGTACCTGGAAGTGTCAGAGGTGTACCTGGGAGTGTCATTGGTGTACCTCGGAGTGTCAGAGGTGTACCAGGGAGTGTCAGTGGTCTTCCTGGGAGTGTCATTGGTGTACATGGGAGTGTCAGAGGTGTACCTGGAAGTGTCAGGGGTGTACCTGGAAGTGTCAGGGGTGTACCTGGAAGTGTCAGAGGTGTACCTGGAGTGCCTGAGGTGTACCTGGGAGTGTCAGGGGTGTAACTGGGAGTGTCAGGGGTGTACCTGGAGTGTCATAGGTGTATCTGGCAGTGTCAGCGGTGTAACTGGGAGTGGCAGCGGTGTACCTGGGAGTGTCAGAGGTGTGCCTGGGAGTGTCAGAGGTGCACTTGGGAGTGTCACAGGTGCACCTGGGAGTTATAGAGGTGTAACTGGGAGTGTCTGAGCTGTACCTGGAAGTGTCTGAAGTGTACCTGGCAGTGTCTGAGGTGTACCTGGGAGTGTCAGCGGTGTACCTGGGAGTGTTAGCGGTGTATCTGGGAGTGTCAGAGGTGTACCTGGGAGTGTCAGCGGTGTACCTGGGAGTGTCAGAGGTGTACCTGGGAGTGTCGGCGGTTTACCTGGGAGTGTCAGAGGTGTACCTGTGAGTGTCAGAGGTGTTCCTGGGAGTGTCCGAGGAGTACCTGGCAGCGTCAAAGGAGCACCTTGGAGAGTCAGAGGTGTACCTGGTAGTGTCAGTGGTGTACCTGGGAGTGTTAGAGTTGTACTTGGGAGAGTGATTGGTGTACCTGGGAGTGTCAGAGGTGTATCCGGAAGTGTCAGAGGTTTATCTGGGAGTATCAGAGGTGTACCTGGGAGTGTCAGGGGTGTACCTGGGCACAGAGGTACCTGGGAGTGTCAGGAGTAGTACCTGGGAGTGTCAGAGGTGTACCTGGGAGTGTCTGAGGTGTACCTGGGAGTGTCAGGGGAGAACCAGGGAGTGTAAAAGGTGTACCTGGGAGTGTCAGAGGTGTACCAGGGAGTGACTGAGGTGTACCTGGGAGTATCGGAGGTGTACCTGGGAGTATCGGAGGTGTACCTGGGAGTGTCAGAGGTGTACCTGGTAGTATCATTGGTGTACCTTGGAGTGTCAGAGGTGTATCTGGAAGTGTCAAAGGTGAACCAGGGAGAGTCTGAGGTGTACCTGCTAGTATCGGAGGTGTACCTGTGAGTATCGGAGGTGTACCTGGGAGTGTCAGAGGTGTACCTGGTAGTATCATTGCTGTACCTGGGAGTGTCAGAGGTGTATTTGGAAGTGTCAGAGGTGTACCTGGGAGTATGAGAGGTGTACCTGGGAGTGTCAGAGGTGTACCTGGGAGTGTCGGAGGTGTACCTGGGAGTGTCAGAGGTGTGCCTGGGAGTTTCAGAGGTGCACTTGGAAGTGTCACAGGTGCACCTGGGAGTGTCTGAGGTGTTACTGGGAGTGTCTGAGCTTTACCTGGGAGTGTCTGAGGTGTACCTGGCAGTGTCTGAGGTGTACCTGGCAGTGTCAGCGGTGTACCTGGGAGTGTCATTGGTGTACCTGTGAGTGTCAGAGGTGTACCTTGAAGTGTCAGGGGTGTACCTGGAAGTGTCAGAGGTGTACCTGGGATTGTCTGAGGTGTACCTGGGATTGTGAGAAGTGTACCTGGGAGTGTCTGAGGTGTACCTGGAGGTTGAGGTAACTGGGAGGCTCAGGTGGAAACGTCTGAGGTGTACCTGGGAAGTGTCTGAGGTATACATGGAATGTCAGAGGTGTATCTTGCAGTGTCATCGGTGTACCTGGGAGTGTCAGAGGTGTACCTGGGAGTGTCAGAGGAATACCTGGGAGTGTCAGAGGTGTACCTGGAAGTGTCAGAGGTGTTCCTGAGAGTGTCAGAAGTGTACCTGGGATTTTCAGTGGTGTACCTGGGAGTGTCATTGGTGTACCTGGGAGTGTCAGAGGTGTACCTGGAAGTGTCAGGGGTGTACCTGGAAGTGTCAGAGGTGTACCTAGGAGTGCCTCAGGTGTACCTGGGATTGTCAGAGGTGTACCTGGGAGTGTCAGGGGTGTAACTGGGAGTGTCAGGGGTGTACCTGGTAGTGACAGCGGTGTATCTGGGAGTGTCTGAGGTGTACCTGGAAGTGTCTGAGGTGTACATGGAGTGTCAGAGGTGTATCTGGCAGTGTCAGCGGTGTACCTGGGAGTGTCCACGGTGTACCTTCGAGTGTCAGAGGTGTACCTTGGAGTGTTAGAGGTGTGCCTGGGAGTGTCAGAGGTGCACTTGGGAGTGTCACACAGGCACCAGAGGTTCAGTGTGGCATTCCAGAGTGCCCAGCACTCAGATGTCTGAGGCACCTGGAGGTGAGGGGCACCTGGGCAGGCTGGGAGGAGTACCTGGGAGGCACTGAGGTTAAGCCACCCCAGAGTGTCAGAGGTGTACCTGGGAGTGTCAGAGATGTACCTGGGAGTGTCTCAGGTGTACCTGGGAGTGTCTGAGGTGTACCTGGGAGTGTCTGAGGTGTACCTGGGAGTGTCAGAGTAGTACCTGCGAGTGTCAGAGGTGTACCTGGGAGTGTCAGAGGTGTACCTGGGAGTGTCAGAGGGGTACCTGGGAGTGTCAGAGGAGTACCTGGGAGTGTGAGGGGTGTACCTGGGAATGTCAGAGGTTTACCTAGGAGTGTCTGAGGTGTACCTGGGAGTGTCTGAGGTGTACCTGGGAGTGTCTGAGGTGTACCTGGGAGTGTCAGGGGGAGAACCAGGGAGTGTAAGAGGTGTACCTCGGAGTGTCAGAGGTGTACCAGGGAGTGTCAGAGGAGTACCTAGGAGTGTCAGAGGTGTACCTGGGAGTGTCAGAGGTGTACCTTGGAGTGTCGGAGGTGTACCTGCGAGTGTAAGAGGTGCACCTTGGGGTGTCAGAGGTGTACCAGGGAGTGTTAGAGGTGAACCAGGGAGTGTCAGAGGAGAACCAGGGAGTGTCTGATGTGTACCTGGGAGTATCGGAGGTGTACCTGGGAGTATCGGAGGTGTACCTGGGAGTGTCAGAGGTGTACCTGGTAGTGTCATTGGTGTACCTGGAAGTGTCACAGGTGTATCTGGAAGTGTCAGAGGTATACCTGGGAGTATCAGAGATGTACCTGAGAGTGTCAGAGGTGTACCTGGGAGTGTCAGAGGTGTACCTGGGAGAGTCAGAGTGTTCCTGAGAGCAGAGGTGGCACCTGGGAGGCCAGAGGTGTACCTGGGAGTGTCAGAGGTGTACCTGAAGGTCAGAGGTGTACCTGGGAGGCCACTGGTGTACCTGGGAGAGTCAGTGGTGTACTTGGGAGTGTCAGAGGTGTACTAGGGAGTGTCAGTGGTGTACCTGGGAGTGTCATTGGTGTACCTGGGAGTGTCAGAGGTGTACTTGGAAGTGTCAGGGGTGTACCTGGAAGTGTCAGGGGTGTACCTGGAAGTGTCAGAGGTGTACCTGGGAGTGCCTGAGGTGTACCTGGAAGTGTCAGAGGTGTACCTGGGAGTGTCAGGGGTGTAACTGGGAGTGTCAGGGGTGTACCTGGAGTGTCATAGGTGTATCTGGCAGTGTCAGCGGTGTAACTGGGAGTGTCAGCGGTGTACCTGGGAGTGTCAGAGGTGTGCCTGGGAGTGTCAGAGGTGCACTTGGGAGTGTCACAGGTGCACCTGGGAGTTATAGAGGTGTAACTGGGAGTGTCTCAGCTGTCCCTGGGAGTGTCTGAAGTGTACCTGGCAGTGTCTGAGGTGTACCTGACAGTGTCAGCGGTGTACCTGGGAGTGTCAGGGGTGTACCTGGGAGTGTCAGCGGTGTACCTGGGAGTGTCAGAGGTGTACCTGGGAGTGTCAGAGGTGTTCCTGGGAGTGTCGGAGGAGTACCTGGCAGCGTCAAAGGAGTACCTTGGAGTGTCAGAGGTGTACCTGGTAGTGTCAGTGGTGTACATGGGAGTGTCAGAGTTGTACTTGGGGGTGTGATTGGTGTACCTGGGAGTGTCAGAGGTGTATCCGGAAGTGTCAGAGGACTACCTGGGAGTATCAGAGGTGTACCTGGGAGTGTCAGTGGTGTACCTGGGAGTGTCAGGGGTGTAACTGGGAGTGTCGGTGGTGTAACTGGGAGTGTCAGAGGTGTACCTGGGAGTGTCAGAGGTGTACCTGGGAATGTCAGAGTAGTACCTGGGAGTGTCAGAGGTGTACCTGGGAGTGTCTGAGGTGTATCTGGGAGTGTCAGGGGAGAACCAGGGAGTGTAAGAGGTGTACCTGGGAGTGTCAGAGGTGTACCAGGGAGTATCGGAGGTGTACCTGGGAGTATCGGAGGTGTACCTGGGAGTGTCAAAGGTGTACCTGGTAGTATCACTTGTGTACCTGGGAGTGTCAGAGGTGTATCTGGAAGTGTCAAAGGTGAACCAGGGAGTGCCTGAGGTGTACCTGCTAGTATCGGAGGTGTACCTGTGAGTATCGGAGGTGTACCTGGGAGTGTCAGAGGTGTACCTGGTAGTATCATTGGTGTACCTGGAAGTGTAAGAGGTGTACCTGGGAGGTCAGGGGAGAACCAGGAGGTAAGAGGTGTACCTGGGAGAGCTGGGAGGTGCCCTGAGAGTGTCAGAGGTGTACCTGGAAGTGTCAGAGGTGTACCTGGGAGTGTCAGAGGTGTACCTGGAAGTGTCAGAGGTGTACCTGGGAGTGTCATTGGTGTACCTGGGAGTGTCATCTGTGTACCTGGGAGTGTCAGAGGTGTACCAGGGAGTGTCTGAGGTGTACCTGGGAGTGTCTGAGGTGTACCTGGAAGTGTCTGAGGTGTACATGGAGTGTCAGAGGTGTATCTGGCAGTGTCAGCGGTTTACCTGGGAGTGTCCGCGGTGTACCTTCCAGTGTCAGAGGTGTACCTTGGAGTGTCAGAGGTGTGCCTGGGAGTGTCAGAGGTGCACTTGGGAGTGTCACAGGTGCACCTGAGAGTGTCTGAGGTGTACCTGGGAGTGTCTGAGCTGTACCTGGGAGTGTCTTTGGTGTACCTGGCAGTGTCTGAGGTGTACCTGGCAGTGTCAGAGTAGTACCTGCGAGTGTCAGAGGTGTACCTGGGAGTGTCAGAGGTGTACCTGGGAGTGGCAGAGGGGTACCTGGGGGTGTCAGAGGAGTACCTGGGAGTGTGAGGGGTGTACCTGGGAATGTCAGAGGTTTACCTGGGAGTGTCAAAGGTGTACCTGCGAGTGTCAGAGATGTACCTGGGAGTGTCTGAGGTGTACCTGGGAGTGTCTGAGGTGTACCTGGGAGTGTCTGAGGTGTACCTTGGAGTGTCTGAGGTGTACCTGGGAGTGTCAGGGGAGAACCAGGGAGTGTAAGAGGTGTACCTGGGAGTGTCAGAGGTGTAATACGGAGTGTCAAGGGCGTACCTAGGAGTGTCAGAGGTGTTACCTGGGAGTGTCAGAGGTGTACCTTGGAGTGTCGGATGTGTACCTGGGAGTGTAAGAGGTGCACCTTGGGGTGTCAGAGGTGTACCAGGGAGTGTTAGAGGTGAACCAGGGAGTGTCAGAGGTGAACCAGGGAGTGTCTGAGGTGTACCTGGGAGTATCGGAGGTGTACCTGGGAGTATCGGAGGTGTACCTGGGAGTGTCAGAGGTGTACCTGGTAGTGTCATTGGTGTACCTGGGAGTGTCAGAGGTGTATCTGGAAGTGTCAGAGGTGTACCTGGGCGTATCAGAGGTGTACCTGGGAGTGTCATTGGTGTACCTGGGAGTGCCAGAGGTGTACCTGGAAGTGTCAGGGGTGTACCTGGAAGTGTCAGAGGTGTACCTGGGATTGTCTGAGGTGTACCTGGGATTGTCAGAGGTGTACCTGGGAGTGTCAGGGGTGTAACTGGGAGTGTCAGGGGGTGTACCTGGAGTGTCATAGGTGTATCTGGCAGTGTCAGCGGTGTAACTGGGAGTGTCAGCGGTGTACCTGGGAGTGTCAGAGGTGTGCCTGGGAGTGTCAGAGGTGCACTTGGGAGTGTCACAGGTGCACCTGGGAGTTATAGAGGTGTAACTGTGAGTGTCAAAGGTGTTCCTGGGAGTGTCGGAGGAGTACCTGGCAGCGTCAAAGGAGTACCTTGGAGTGTCAGAGGTGTACCTGGTAGTGTCAGTGGTGTACCTGGGAGTGTCAGAGTTGTACTTGTGAGTGTGATTGGTGTACCTGGGAGTGTCAGAGGTGTATCCGGAAGTGTCAGAGGTGTACCAGGGAGTATCAGAGGTGTACCTGGGAGTGTCAGAGGTGTACCTGGGAGTGTCAGAGGTGTACCTGGGAGTGTCGAGGAGTACCTGGCAGCGTCAGAGGAGTACCTGGGAGTGTCAGAGGTGTACCTGGTAGTGTCAGTGGTGTACCTGGGAGTGTCAGAGGTGTGCCTGGGAGTGTCATTGGTGTGCCTGGGAGTGTCATAGGTGTACCTGGAAGTGTCAGAGATGTACCTGGAAATGTCAGGGGTGTACCTGGGAGTGTCAGTGGTGTACCTGGGAGTGTCTGAGGTGTACCTGGGAGTGTCTGAGGTGTACCTGGGAGTGCAGAGGTGTGCCTGGGAGTGTCAGTGGTGTGCCTGGGGGTGTCAGGGGTGTACCCAGGAGTGTCGGAGGTGTGCCTGGGGGTGTCACCCAGGTGTTCCTGGGAATATCGGAGGTGTACCTGGGGAGTGTCAGAGGTGTACCTGGGAGTGTCGGAGTGTGCCTGGGAGTGTCAGAGGTGCAACCTGGGAGTGTCAAAATGTACCTGGCAGTGTCAGAGGTGTACCTGGGAGTGTCAGAGATGTACCTGGGAGTGTCAGAGGTGTACCTGGGAGTGTCGGACGTGTACCAGGGAATGTCAGTGGAGTACCTGGATGTGTCAAAGGTGTTCCTGGGAGTGTCAGAGGTGTACCTGGGAGTGTGAGAGGTGCACCTGGGAGTGTCTGAGGTGTACCTGGGAGCGTCTGAGGTGTACCTGGGAGTGTCTGAGGTGTACCTGGCAGTGTCTGAGGTGTACCTGGCAGTGAAAGCGGTGTACTTGGGAGTGTAAGCGGTGTACCTGGGAGTGTCAGAGGTGTACCTGGGAGTATCAGATGTGTACCTGGGAGTATCAGATGTGTACCTGGGAGTGTCAGAGGTGATGCTGAGAGTGTCAGAGGTGTACCTGGGAGTGTCAGATGTGTACCTGGGAGTGTCAGATGTGTACCTGGTCAGTTTCGGAGTGGCGCGCCCCCCGAACTGGGGTCCGCACTTGCTGGGGGAGGAATACTTCCTAAGCTATCTGGGTCGTGGGTATCGTGTGATGACCCGGAGAAGGTGGTGAATGTGGTTTGCTTGGGCCTTACGGGTTAGAGTGGCCGCTGGTGTTGTGTGTTCTTCTTGGAAGTTTCGAATTCTGTTTCGGAGACTTTGTGTGACTTCGCAATCGAGGAGATAGTATTCCAGTGGGTTGGCCGCTGGTTCCTCACAGTAGGTGCATTCCCTGACGACATTTCCGATCGTCTGCCAGGAGCAGTTATACCCTAGTCGTAGTCGATGAAGGCTTACTTGGGTTTGTCTTGATGTTTTCTTGTCCGCGTATGGTGGTTCCCCTTTTGTAGCCACCAGGTACCATTTGGCTGATTGGGAACCAGCGTTGAATGTGTCAAGGAAGCTCTTTTGGATGTGGAGCTTGGTAGTCTTTCTGAGGTGGTTCTTGATCTGTTGCACGCTTGCTGGAACTTGAATATGTACGATTCTAGAACTTGTGGCTGCCTTGGCTGCTTCGTCTGCCATGTCATTTCCCCCGATCCCTACATGACTGGGAATCCAGTATAAGACGACTGGGCGATTTTATCTTCGGAAGTCCTGTAGCTGTGCGAGGATCGAGGTTATTATGTGGATGTTGTCTCTTGGTTGACTGTGTTGCAGCGCCTGCATGGCCGTTTTCGAGTCCGTGTGAATTATGATGGACTTTTTGTGTTGTGTTGCAGCGTGTTGTAGGGTGGAGCAGTCATTAGAAAGTCTCCATAGGAGGGTCTGACCTTGGGTGTAGAAGGCCGCTCCGGATCTATGATGTTTTGGGTCCACCGAGTCGTCTGTGAAGTATGATGCTGCATCAGCCGGTGTCTCGGTGGCTATGGCTTCCTGAGTTATTATTTTGAAGTCCTCCTTCTGGAGGTTGGCTTTGCTATCACCTAGTTAGGTAATTTTGAATGTGGCTGGTGGAGGGCTCCATGGTGGAGGAACTACGTAACCATTGTCTCGTGTGTCTTGGTTGTTCTTGACGAGTGTTTCTGCTTGCAGGTGCCCGATGACCTCGCTTGCCTCGTGCGACCAGGTGGCCCCTCGCACTCTGGTCGAGGTGTAGAGAGGCACTGATTCGCGTTTTGGCAACTGTGGGCTTATCTGATCTACAGATTTTGGCGAAGAGACCGGCTGTCACCTGCTTGACTCGTACTGCCAGGGGTGGTAGTTCAGTTTCCATTTGCAAATTGCAAATTGTGATCCACATGGGTGCTCTGAGCATGGTCCTGAGAGCATTATTTTGGATAACTTCTAGCTTAGCTATCTGGTCTTCTCTCAGTCCAATGAGCGCAGGAGCACTGTAATCTACCAGCGATATGATGGCGGCCGTGTAGTAGGCTTTGAGCACGTGTATGTTCGCTCCTGCGGTTGTGCTGGTGAGCGACCTCATTATGTTGCGTCTGCTCTTCGTCCTGTGCCTGAGATACTCGAGTTGCGGCTTGAAAGTGACTTTCTGGTCGAACCAGGCTCCAAGACACTGGTGGGTGTTGGTCCAGACTTCCGGCGTGTTTTGTATGGAGAGCATCTTGTCTGGTGTGTCTGTGCAGATGGCCATCGTTTTCGACTTGGCTGGATTTACCTTGAATCCCAGTCTGTTGCACTCCTCTTCTGTAAGTTGGAGTGCGTGTTGCGTGTTGACTAGTATGTTTGCTCCTCTTATTATGAGCTGTAAGTCGTCTGCATAGCAGAGGAGCTTGGCTGTTTGTCTGAAAGGAAGTCTGACTAGATTTCCATGAGGACATTGAACAGCGTTGGACTGAGGATGCCTCCTTGTGGGGTTCCGTTTTCGTGGACCCTGTAGCTTGACGTTGCCTCCTGAAAGCGTACTCTTGCTTCTCTCTGTGTAAGGAAGTTCTGGATCCATCCCAGCAACCTTGCTTTGACGCCTTTTCGGCGAGCGTCGTTATAATGGCCAGTGGATTTGCTAGTTCGAAGGCCTTCTCCAAGTCGAGGAAGACCACCAAAGCTGGTTTAATGTCCACTGTGCTGAGTATCTCGGCAATGTTGTTGCTTGTGCCGGTGTTCTCGGTGTAAACAAAAATGTGAGGGTGTGGGCTGCCTACTTTCCACTTGAGTCTGTTGAAAGCCATTCTTTCTCCCGTCTTCGCTATGCAGCTGAGAAGGGAAATGGGAGATGGGTCTTGGTTTGCCTGGTTCTCTGTGCTTCGGAATGGGCTGTATATCTGCCTTCTTCCATTCCAGTGGAAGTCTCTGTGCTGTCCACGAAGCATTGATGACTTGTAGCAAAGCCACGTGCCCGGCTGTACCGGCATGGGAAAGCATGGAGGAGGTTATCATGTCGGCCCCTGGTGCTGTGTCCTTGCTTCGTTTTATCGACTTCTGGAGTTCTTGCTGGTTGAAAGGTCTGTCGGTGTCATCTTCACAATTGCAGGCCTCTTCGATCATCTGGAGTCTGGTCTGTCGCAGACGTCGTTGTGTCTCCTTCGCATGTCTAGGAGGTTTTTCGTTGCTGATCGGTCAGAGAACAGTTTTGCAGGTCTCTCGGCTTCCTCTTCTGGGTTGGGATGGGTTGGTGGTGGTGGTGTTGCCTTCCCAGATGCCCTTCGGATCTTGACCCACATTTTGCCGAGGGAGGTGTGCTCGTTCAGTTCGGAGCACCACTTGAGCCAGCTTACGCTTTTGATTTCTTCCTTCTCTTCCCTGGTATCCTTGACTATGTCTTGCAGGAGATGTCGGTTTGTGTCCGTGGGATGTCTTCTGTAGCTTTTTCGGGCCATGTTCACTCTGTGGTTGAGTTCTTTCACCCTGGGACAGTAGTACCAGTAATCCTTGTACTGTCTTGATGTGGGTTTTGTTTTTGGAATAGCCTCTTCTACCGCTTGGTGGAACGCCTAGACCAACTGTTGGTGGAGGGTTGTCTCGTCCACGGGTGCTGCACCGGCCGGCTGTGATTCGAAGCGTCACTTAGCCAGGTGTTTCCTATAGAGTCCCCAGTCCACCTTTTGGGTAGTGTATCTCCATCTCGGCGGGGGTGGAGTGGGGAGTTTGTTCACCTTCAGTGTTGTTAGGGTGGCAAAGTGGTCGCTGGTCAGCGTGGGGTGTATCTGCCAGGAGGCCGAAGGCTGTAGTGCACTGGAGACGAAGGTTAGATCTAGCCTTCCTCCCCTAGTGTGGGTGGGCTCTCCGGTGTTCAGGAGGCAGATCTCGGGTGTATCTTGAAAGGTGGTGTATAGGTGTAGGCCGTCTTCATTTGTGGGGCTTGCCGAGCTTAGGAAGGGATGATGTGCGTTGAAATCCCCTCCTATGAGTGTGGCGTGGTCAGCGGCCGAAGCAAATAATTGAGTAACCTCCAGTGAGCCCCTTGGGTTCTTGTAGATGTTGTGAACAGTTAATTCCCGTTCTTGGAGGGTTACTTTGACGGCCTGTGTCTCGATGTTTTCCCCACATGGCAAATGCTGCATGACCTCGGAGGAGTGTATGTTCGACTTGACTAAGATCATACATCCTCTTGTCGACGTCTGCGTGAAATGCCTCCTGTATGTCTTGTAACCACTGAATTTGAAACAGTGGTGTTCTTGTAGGAGTGTTTCTTGTAGCTTGTCCTTGGCTGCTGCTTCTTGCAGGAAGTGTTTCTTGTTTTTGATGCCCTGAGCATTCCATGAGAGGATGTTCAGGGTGCCTATGTTTTCCACCACTGTTTCATCGTGGACTTCTGGTGGTCCTCGATGGATATGTTCAGGTCTGATTCCGACTGGATCAGGTTCATATTTTCTTGTTCTGTGGTGGTTTTTGCCTTCTGGGCCGTGGTTAGGTTCAGAGGAGCTGAAACGTCCACTTTCTTTCTGAGAGCTGACAGTATCTCTGGTTCCCTGGTGGCCTTTTTCGGTGTAGAGTGTACCTCGGCTGTCACTCGTGTGGGGACCGGCATGGCTTCCTCCACTGAGGTGGCTGGAGCTGTGGCGACTTGCCCGAGGACGCTCCCCATGAGTATTTGGAGCTGTGTAGGCTGGATCTTGTGGCCCAGTAGTCCGGCTAGGCCCTCCGCGAAGGTTGTCAGTACCTTGGCTAGGTCTGATACGTGTATCATTCCTTCTGGTGCCTTGGTGTGTACTTTTTTTGGGGGGTCTTTTTCGTAGATGTTGTCGTTGTCTGCTGCTTGGGGGGCTGAGGTATGGCCGTAGGGAGGCCAGGAAACTGGGCTGCACTTTGGGTGTTGACCGGTTGACGGGGTTGTCTTTGTTGCCTTTTCCTTTGGGTTCCACACACGAAGGTACTTGGTGGGGCTTGTGTCCAAGCGGTGGGGACCAGTCTTGATGCTGGTCGGTTGCCTGGGCCCTCTTTGTTCTCTCGGAACATCCAGGGTTCCAGGCGTGGTGTTTGCCCCCGCACTTGGCACACTTGGGGGCAATTTTTTCCCCATTCTTCAATTTGGTGAGGCAGGAGTGTGTGTCGTGCTTCTGTGCGCAGACGGCGCAGATTTCCTTGTACGTGCACCTCATCTGATGGTGCCCGTATTTCTGGCATCTGAAGCACCGCAGGGGCTCCGGAATGAAGGGCCTCACTTCGTAGATCCCCCAGGTTTTGAGGTCTATGGTGCTGGGGAGTGAACCGTAGTGCGTTATGAGCACTTGTTTTGTGGTGGCCGTCTTGTCGGTCGCAGGAGAGCATCTCTCGGGTTTTAGGATCTTCAGATGGTTCTCCAGGGGTTCGAGGGGTAGTTCCTTTGGATATCGGATGACTACCGACTTCAAGAGTTTCTGGGCAGGGTCCAGCTTGGTTAATGCAACGGTGGTGGTGTTTTTCAGGTAAGTGCCGAGGGTGGTGGCGGAGTCCTTGTCTTTGGGGTGAATAATTATCATTTCCCCCTTTAGGTTGGGCCGCGCTGAGAACTTGGCCAGTAGATTTTGTTTCTCCATCTCTGTGATGGCGGCATATGTCGTTTTCGTGTCCGTTTTCGAGATCCGGAATTTTGACAGTGTCGTTGGGGGTGAGCTGGTGGTGATGATGGGTGCCTTTTGGGCTGCTTGACGGCATTCGTTTTCCGAAAAAGCACGTCGGCGTTTTTTATTTTCAACCTTCGTCCAGTTGTCGTCCTCATTGGCGGTGGTACTGGTGGTGGAGTTGTTGGGGGAGGTGGCAGTGGTGTGGAAGGCACGCAGCTGGTCCGCTTTCTCTATGCAGAGCCTGTCGTGGTTCGGGTCGTCGGGTTGGCGGTTCAGGCGGGGGTCGCGGTTCAGAGCCTACCTATTCCGGTTGAGTAAGTAGCAGAAGAATATCAACACTCCCCACAGGCATTTGATGGCCGGGTGGTCGTAGTGTAGTTCCTGAGCTCCTCTACAGGAGCTCCGTTGGGGAAACCTACTTCCTAGTGTATGTGACTGCTCACTTATAGATGTGAGCTAAGTGTGCCTATTGGGTAAGAATGAGGACTGCTACTCTCTTTCCAGGTTGACCCGCACGATCACAGTTTTCCTGGAAAAACTCGGCAGAGGGATGGGTTCTTGCTCCAACCCCCTTTCGTGTTTACAATCTCCTGGGAGGGAAGTGAACAGTTACAGGGGGGACCGCAGGACGAATACACTTTTGAGGGTGCAGGTCCCTAGGCCAGAGCGAAAAAAGTAAAAATAGTAGTAGAAGGAAAAGAGCTCAAACCACGTCGGTAATATCATGCTATAGCTGCTCTCCAGCTGGAGTGTGGGTCACTCACACCATCAGTGGGGAGGGCAAACTAATGCTCGATAAACCGAAAACGCTAGTGAGATGTTGTCGACGATGTCAGTGGCGGATGGTCCAGTCAGCAAAGTTGGCCAACAATGGCAGCAGAGAGAGGGCGGTCTTCGACCTTCACGGCGAGGCTGGGGGAGAGATCTCTCGAGGGAGGTCGGAATATATCCAACGTCCTCCTTCGAGGAAAGACGGAGTACATCAACAATGGCTCTAAATAACGTCTTCCTCTTGTGAGTGATGTCAAACTACTGCCGCAATAGGTGGCCAGGGAGCCGGTTACTTACTCCTTAGCTCAGCACTAAGTGACGTGACTTCCCGTGGGCACACTTTATCACATGCTCTGAACATGAACCTCATAGCTAGTGGAAAGTTACAGGGGATGATAGTTATACAAGTCTAATGTAATTAACCAACATTTATATGAATACTTCTGCCTATAAGACAGGGGCTAATACAGGTGTGTAAAATAATAATAATAATAATAATTAAAGGTTTATTGAAAGAGCTTGGCAGCCAGAAGGCTGAAATATACAGTTACATATTTGGGGAATGGGTTTCGAATTACAAATAATATACAAGTAACATAAATGATACAAATAAGATATATAATAACTAGATGGGGAAAAGCTCAAACTACAGTACATTTCAACATAGTGACAGTGCAAGAAGTAGTATTTACTGGGAGTGAATACACTGGTTTATTACAAGTTATTGATAATTTTTACAATGGTTGGGACTGGGTTGTTCTTATAGCGATCAGTTCGTGCACGTATGGGCACGTATGTGTGTGTGTGTGTGTGTGTTACAATATAAAAGTCTTCTTTACCTACACGTTCCAAAAACAGCATCATGACCGCTTTGAACACTGATTTGGCTCTTAAAGTAATACTTTACTCATCCAAATTTAAGGTTTTATACTAAGAAGCTAGCCATAAGTGAGGGAAGATAAGTTCCTTCTCATATTAAACATATATATTTTTTAGTTGCTTGAAGTATAAACGTCAATAAAACTGACTTTAAAGACGAAAATAATCTCAGTTGGAATGGAAGTGCCTCTGACGGTATGAGTACCGTGCTGCCAAAATTTTCACGATTCTCTCTCTCTCTCTCTCTCTCTCTCTCTCTCTCTCTCTCTCTCTCTCTCTCTCTCTCTCTCTCTCTCTCTCTCTCGTCATCTAGATTGTCTTCACCACGGCCATATTCTTGTTGATGAATATGTGGTCGGCCAATTTGGAGGCGACGTGCTGGTACCCACGCTCTGCCATGTATTCAATCAGGTCTTCAGACGTGAGATGCTCGATGGCCAATACCTACCGCAGGGGTGAAAAAAAATGGCTTAGTAGAGGTTTTAAACAAGTCAGCGCCATTAGTACAGGTGTTAATTGAGTTAAAAGCATTATTTAAAGTGTTAAATGAGTTAAAAACATTATTTAAAGTGTTAAATGAGTTTGGGTCATTAGTAAAGGTGTTAAATGAGTAAGAATCATTAGTACAGGTGTTAAAGAGACAAGGTCATTGGTAAAGGTGTAAAGAGAATCGGGGTCATTAGTACATGTGTTTAACTGCGCCAAAGTCAATAGCGTTTACGAGATCACAATCATTAGTACTGGTATTAAACTCTATTAAGGATATTTTCACGAAAAGTGTCGCGATATATGTACAGTATGTAAATTCACCCTCACTAGTACGTTTACAGGAGCTCCTCGGGTTTTGTGCAGTGTGGCAGTACTGTATTTGATTAGAGGAAACTGACAAGAGCAAACACGTTATGGAAGCAAGGCAAAAAAAATATGAAAACAAACATTTAAATATAAAGATTTGTGGAATGTGTATATGTTTAATAGGAAATCATGAAATAGGCTGTTGTTAGATCATATCTTTCGCCTAATGGACGGTGGTATAGCGAGGTGAAGTGACTAAAGAGAATTTGGGGTGGGAGGGAGGGAAGTGGAGGCAGGTGCCCCCCTACCTACAGTAATGGTATCCGTGAATGATGAACTATTAACACTCACTTGAGGCTTAAGTTTATATCTATTATTTTCCTCGTCTGCTATATTATGCAGATAACATTTGTACTGTTCATGTTAAACTTTGGCCACATGAGCTTGTTGTTTGCTGGAACAATCTGCTATAATATACTAATAGAGTAAATACAACATGTAATAATAACAATAGTGCTTGCAATCTGTCTCAGTACCCGAGGTGCATGTCACGTCTGGTAGTGTAAGGATGGTGAACTGTAAATGAAAATATGACTTTTTCTAAGCACAACTAATTCTCTTCCTATAAGCTAAATCTATTTATTTATCTGTAAAGGAATCAGGGCGAAGCGAGGGGTGTGAATTGACTGATTATTGATAACATACCGTAATCAGTGTTTGACACGTGTGTCATTTAATAAATTTTCAATCAGTTGTCATTTCAGACATTTTGCTTTTTGAAACAAGTATGAAGGTAACAAGATGCGTTGAATATGTTTAAAAATAAATTATGTGAGGTGGAGGAGACTTAAGACGTCCGTCCACAACTTTTATTAAAATGGAAACATGTTGGCAACACTTGAGGTGCCAATGCAACATTTGATATTCATTTGTCACAGCACTTTGATGTAATCATTGTATCGTGGTGACAAATGACGTATATAACGAATTTCCATTGTGATGCACATTGAACTACACAAGATAATAATCAATGACTACCGTACGGCAGTTTATGGTCCATATCGACCACACACACACACACACACTACTACTACTACTACTACTACTGCTACTTTTTTTTTTTAACGTAGCTTCCAGCCTTCCCCAATAGCCACACCTTCGCCACCATTTTATTACCTTAATATTAAATATCCTAATACATAAGTAGCTATCCTATCTGTGTTGAATTAGTTGAGCCGCAGATTTATGCGGCATTCAGTGACTGTAGCCTCATAGTCAATATCTGCAGCAGTTGTCGGAATTGGGGCAGAAGCTCTCGTTCCCCTGAGGCAGAGCAAAGCCGACCGAAGGAGAGAGAAGGACAGTCGACATCTCATCCAGGCTATAACGTAACTTCTGGGCTGCTGCTTCTGTTCAGAGATCACCTCCGCTAGTCTGGCGTAGAAACATCTTGCACTTGGTCCCATCCCGCCAGAGGTTGTGAACACTAGAGGAGTGAAGCTGCCTTGACAACGTTTTGAATTCTCTCCCCATATGCCCTTCTCTTGTCGTTCTCGTTCCTCCTATGTGCAGCATCGAGAGCTAGGTTGCGGTGACATGCGGCCATGGGATCAAAAATCTTGATGTCGAAGAAAGCTTGCTGTCCCCGCGTCCAGAATCCTCGAGCACTGACGTCCACACGGGCTTCGTTAGATGTGTTTGAAGTCCTGTGTTGGAGGATCTCACCATCCAATGGAAGGAGGGTCGGTTCTACCATGACATCCCGGCAGATTTCCTTCAACATATTTGAGGTGAGGTCTCTTACCTCGTCATGCCTCATGCATACGAAGCCCCCTTTCTTGCACACCATGGCGTGATCGCCATCATAGGAAGAGCCACACACGCATTGGGAGGGCAAACCTTCTACTAGCCGACCGTACCTTAGAGCAATGGCATCTGTAAATTCTTGTTTATTAAGACTGAAACCATTTGCCCTTATCGGTAACATAGTTAACCAGTTCGAGGTGCCCACCTCCTGCGCTATAGTTACTTTTTTTTCAAATTTTCTGGTACCTGAAGCAACAGTTGCTGCAACTTATCATTTTGGCAGTGCTGCCGATCTGTCGTAATGGACCTACGAATCTTATTTACTTCACTGGTATCCACCTCCCCTGTTGCATTCTGGGCTATTATGTGGTCCGTGAGGGCTGCCGTGAGCTTAAGTGAATTTTGATGTTCGATGGCAGCAAACTCCTCTAGACTGGTTAGTCCCATCCCTCCCAGTCTTGGTGGAAGTGCAAGAAGTGCTCTTTCTGCTGGGGTTAAGTCAGGGTGTTTCACTAATTTAGGAATGAAATTGACACTGATAACTTCTTCCAGAGGATGGAGGAGGGGTCCGATATCAGGGATAGTACGCATCAGGTAGTTCCAACGATGCTTGACTCCATGGGTGAATGCAGCAAAGGCTGCATGTGGCTCTGTGTTAGCAATCTCAGACAGAGCTTGGATTTCACTAACCCACTCATTCATCTTTCCCGCTACGTACTCGGTCTTGAAGTCCGTATTGCCAATTACTGCGCCTAGATGTCTTTGGCCGTCCTTAGTTATTTTGACCTCACTTCCGCCAAAAACCTCCATTGCCCGTTCATAATGTTCTGGCTTCACGATGAGGAAGGACTTGCTGGCGTTTGGGTGGTACCCTATTTGTGGACCTCGCAATGTTACCAAGTCCCACCACTTTTTAATGCCCTCCACTTTTCCTGCTCCTGTAAGGTCATCAGCATATGCTGCTCCTGTAAGGTCATCAGCATATGCTGCTCCTGTAAGGTCATCAGCATATGCTGTTCCTGTATGGTCATCAGCATATGCCACTTGTTTGACCCCAGTTGTTTCAAATTTTATTTTTTGTTGGAGCGCTGATAGGCCAATTGCATACATTGCCATTGCAACAGGGTCCCCTTGTGTTGTTCCCTCGGTTGACTGTAAGATGGTATCACCTCTTAGAGCCTTGTTGTTTACTATGTAGAGGTCTGATGGATTTCTTTTCGAATTTTCAACATACATTGCAAAGCTTGGACACTTGATCTTGATGTTGTGCAGTGCAGCCTTGCGGTTAAGTATGTTGAATGCGTTTGAAGCATCCACCAGGAGAACGGCCTCACAATCACGCTGCTCAAATATCAATCTCATGGCGTGAATGGCGGCCTCCCCGCCAGCCTGGTGGCCAGCACACACTTGTAGGTTCCCTGCTGCTGCCCTGACATCATCCTTTACCACCTCCATTATACATTTTCCGATGGTCCGCCTCAGCACTTCCCCCACCCCTATAGGTCTACATCCTGGTTTCTTTTCCAGAGGAATAAGGCGGCAGGCCGTCAGGGCCTGGAGGTGATGGCAGCAAGAGGATGCAAGCTTTCTTGCAAGGGCGGCAATGGCAGTGCAGAGATCGCTTGCTACAGGGCCAAACTTGTTTGTGCTGAGAATGACTCTCCAACCGTTTGCATCCAGACCTGAAGGGCCGGCTCCACCTCGAGTCTTCAGTGCCTTTTTCCACACCATCTCTCCTGTTATTTTCTCGAACAGGACAGCGTTGATGGGATATAGACACCCTCGAACCTGATGCCTTCTTCATCGCTTGCAGGGGGATGTTTCTCTTTCAGTAGTTTTAATGTCTCTCTGTTTATTGGCATCACCCCACCGGAGGATTCCTCTGTGAGAGATCTTATCGCATGAGACACTTTTCCCACACGCATTTTGTTTTCAAATTTTCTTGCCACGTCATCGGTGTTTTGCTTTCCGTCACCCGTAATTTTTAGTCTCTCCTGCAGTGTTCTTGCTTCACATAGGAGATCATCAAGGGCCCCAGTCTGCCACATTGCCAATCTTCTCTTCATTGCTGCCACATTTTCTTTGTGCTTAGTCTTTGTGTGTGTCCTCTGACAAAATAGATGTGGTATTATTGCCAGTATTTGAAGAGCTAAAGGGGCGAGGAAGCGGTCCTGAGTGTAATCAGTCATGAGGCGAGTCATCTCCCGAATCATTTCTTTACTACTACTGCTACTACTACTACTACTACTTTGCTGTCACTCGGAATAGAGTATGACGATCATCCAGCTATGAGACAATGAGTTATTAAGGATGTCACCTTCGTTAGTGAGTTTTAAGGTGACTAAAGAGGCCGGTACGGGACCGACAGGGTCGTTCACAGATGTTGTACACCCACTAAAAAATTATTCGGCGCCCGTGTCATATTGTATCACGCCGTAAGAGTACTGAATAATTTTTTAGTGGGTGTAAAGTACAGACCGGCCAGAGAGGCCATCCTGATGTGTGCCAATAAGTTGTACACCCAATAAAAAATTATTCGGCGCCCCTACGACGTGATACAATATGACACGGGTGCCGAATAATTTTTCTGTGGGTGTACATGTGGATGGGTACATCTATTGCCGGAGGGGCGGCGGCAGCGTCTTTCCAGCGTTGGCGCTTGTCTGCCTAGGTTTGCAGTCGGGCTAATTCGAAAGTATTGATACCTTCTGGTGTAGTGCTCCTCTAAGCGTCACGGTGTGGAGTAATCATTTCGCAGGTGAGGGGATCGATTTGGCATTTTTTCAGGTTTGTCTTAAGATTATCCTGATACCTTTTCAGTTGCCCATGAGTGTTACGTTTACTATTCGTTAGGTGACTGTAAAGTAGCTGCTTTGGCAGTCTATTGTCGCCCGTGCAGGGAAACATGGGCAGTCCATCGAAGTTGTTCATGGATAATGGTAGCCTCGCTGCTTCTACAGTTGGTGTCAGCAAGAATATTGGCATTTGTTCTCTAGTCTTCCTAGCGAACTCGGAGGATGTAACGTAGGCTACGTTGGTGAAAGTTTTTAAGTGTCCTGAGGTGCCTCCTGTATGTGACCCATATCATGCTGCCATATAGCAGGGTGGGAAGGACCACTGCTCTATATACGGGCAACTCTGTAGATATTTTCAGCTCCCTACAGCTGAAGGCACGGGTACAGAGTCTGCCAAAGGCTTGAGATGTTGAATCTCTTCATCGATGTCCACGGTGGTGGACAGGTGGGAGCTGAGATACTGAAAGTTGGTAACATTAGAGAGGGTAGTACCGTTGAGCTGGATGGGTGGTAGAGGTGTGGCTGAACCAGGGGCGGGCTGAAAGAGAATCTGAGTCTTGCGTACATTCACCTCAAGCCCGAAGTGTGCATACGCATCTGCATAGGTGTTCAGGATCTCCTGTGGATCGAGTTCAGTGTGAGCGACAATGGTGAGGTCGTCTGCATGCTGAAGTTCAGTAATGGAAGCTGTTGACACCTTCAGTTGTCTTATGTTGAAAAGATCCTACATCCGGTACTCGATAACCGCCCCCGATGGCTAAATTGGCACTGACACGAGTAAGGAAGGCAGCCAAGAAAATGAAAAAGAGAGTTGGTGCCAGTACACATCCTTGTTTCACCCCAGTTTGGATGAAAATTTATATCTTCTAAACTAAGCTTTGCATAAATGCCAAATTTAACAAATCCCCACTGCATAATTAAATAATAAGTTTACAGACAAAACACAATAATTATTTATTGTTCAAAAGATAATTAAAATGAAGCCTAAGACATTTCTTGTGAATTCCCACGAAGAGAGCGCCTCCTCTGGGCGACAGGCAGTACAGGGACCAGAGAGACTTGAGCGATGACACTCATTGGGTTAGTACGCGCGACAGTGCTGGAAACCAGAACTTACAAACTACTAGATGCCTCAGATACATCTATCAAGTAAATAATACACCAAATTATTTTATTTTTAATTGTGGAAATGAAGATTTGGTATTAATCATGTGTAACCATCTATAAAAACCCACACGGTCCAAATGATTCTCTTTCTCTTCCAGCAACATGCTAAGTAACATTTGTACTTTGTTATATCTTTAACTTTTATTTAGGCTATCAAAACCTAACTGTATTGTCTCTGATGCCAATAAGAAAAGCCAATTCAGTTGGGACAGTATTTTGGCCTATGCACCTTAAGATATTATAAATAGTTTCAAGTTATAACGGAAATCAAGGCGTCCTACAGCACTAGACGCCATAACCGGTTAGTAACATGGTATAAATTTTATATGCCCTTTGTGACACACTTATACCAGGATATGCAATTGAATTAGTGCATATACTAACCTATTATTTTAATTAAACTGCAGTCATAAGTAATTTGTTCCGGATTTTCATAGTGTAGTTACCACGAGATCTGCAGTTCTACCACCAATTTGCATGCATAAATCTCTATTCCATAATTCCCGACACAGTTGTATAAGTTTTTCAATTTTCACTAGTACAGGCGTTTAAGAGACACAAAATCATTAGTACGGTTGTTTGAATAAGTCAGGGTGATTAGTACTGGTGTGAAAGGGATCAAGTATTAATAACAGGTGTTTAGGTTAGTAAAGGTGATAAGTAGAACTACAGGTTTTTGGGTGAATTGGGTCATTAGATTAAGTGCACAGGTGTATCAGGTGATTGTGGAAACAATATCATTACCACCGGTATTTAAGGGAGCCAGGGTCATTAGGAACTTTACCGTCAATATCAAAATTTGTAGGAGAGTAACACCAAAAAAATGGTCTCTGAAGGTTCCAGGTGTTCCCTGAAGAAGGCAGTGATGGGGAGGGAAACACCGGGTAACACTGAAGTCCATTTACTAACGGATAGGAGAAATACAAGTAGTGACTAGCGTGCGCCTTGCACGACCCACAGAGTCAGACTGAGGCTGCCTTGCCATATGGCAGCCTCGGGGAAATGTTGCCACATAACACGTGCAGTGTTGCGACGTAATTACATATATAAATGCTACTCGGCACAGTAGCTTATATACAAGGTTGCTACTCGGCACAGTAGCTTAGATACATAACCTACATCTCCCTCCCCCCCTTACGCTCATAGTTTTTGTCTTGAGCGGACTTCTTAGTCCTAAGTCGCTCCGAGCGTCGAGGTGCACTGTGGGGCGGATCCTCGTGAGGTGTAGGGGACTCGTCCTCGGTCAGGGGGCCAGCAGAAGGGGGTGGGACTGGCCGGAGGAAGCGGCGGTTCCTCCACCAGACGCGGCCGCTCGGCATCCTGACCTTGTAGTCCCGCGACCGGCCGACGCCCATCACTATGCCCACCTTGTCCCAACGTGTCATCGCTAGGTCCTGGAAGCGGACAAGGGCACCATTCTCCAGCGGCTGAAGAGGGCGGGCACGGTCGTCATACCGAGCCTTGGCATCCTGGGTACATGTAGCGGCGCGGCGGTCGCAACTCTCGGCTCTGGTCTGCCACTCCTTCGCAAAGGCCTTGGCGTGTGCAGGAACGCAAGAGCGGAGAGGGTGACCATACAGGATCTGGGCAAGGGAGCGTCCTGTGTGGGTAGGAGTATTACGTAACTCCAGGAGTCGTTTGTCAAACGCCTCACAGTCTATGTTGCCTGAAGGGGCCACCTTGAGGATGAGGTGCTTGACTGTCTTGACCGCAGCCTCAGTGTGGCCGTTTGACTGTGGGTAGTGGGGTGTTGACACGATGTGGCGGACTCCCCAACGCTCCAGGAATCCTGTGAAGTCCCGGCTGGTGAACTGTGGCCCACCGTCCGTCCGCAGACGGACGGGGACGCCCAGGTCACGAAAGAGGTGCCGGAAGTGGCGAATGGTGGCCGCGGACGTCATGTCCGAGCCACAGATTACTACCACAGGCCAACTAGAGAGTTGGTCGGCGACAACTAGGAAATGTTTCCCAGCTGTGCTGAAGAAATCAGCCAACACGGACTCGAAGGGCCTGGTGGGTTTGCCGTCGTACAAGAGGGGCTCCTGCTGTGGACTGGGCTGCATGATCTGGCACGGCTCACAGGCACGGACCGTATTGACGATATCCGCGTCAATGCCGGGCCAGTACACAGCCTGCCTTGCGCGGAGCTTGGTGGCCTCTGCTCCACGATGGCTGTCATGTAAGCGGGCCAGAACGCGACGACGGAGGGCTGCAGGGACGACCACAAGGGCACCGTACAGGACGAGGTCCCCATCTGCGTAGAGGTCCTCACGTATCTTCCAATACGGGCGTTGGGCGTTGTGGAGGTCAAAACGGTCGCGAGGGAACCCAGTCCTCACACTCTCCAAGAGCTGAGTGTAGGAGGGGTCGTCGCGTGCAGCGGTCCATAGTTCCTCAAGGGCCAGATCGCTGTCGGGTGGCAACACTGAGGCCTGGGTGCTGGCGAGGGACTGTACAGCCTGCAAAGTGACGATGTTGCTGACGGAGAAACCGGCCTCGGTGCTGAGCATCTCGTCTTCAGGTGTCGGGCGGCTGACTAGAGAGCGGGAGAGGGCATCCGGGAAGCACAACTCCTTACCTGCGCGCCAAGCAGCGGTGAAGACGAAGGCCAAAATCTTCTCCTTCAGGCGCTGGAGGCGGGGATTCTCGATGGCGTCCAGCGAATAGTGGTTAAGAATGGAGACCAAGGGCCTGTGGTTTGTGATGAGGTCGAAGTGCTCTAGGCCAATCAAGTAAAACTTGCACTTCGATAAGGCCTATACCACTGCCAGCAGCTCCAGCTCGATGGTAGCATAGCGAGACTCAGCATCGGTGAGGAAGCGAGAGCCACACTGTACGAGCCGGTACTTTCCTCCACTGTGATCCTGGGGAAGGGCGTAACCAACCCCGTACAGGCGCGAAGCGTCTATCTGGAGGACGGTGGGGAGCGCTGGGTCGAAAGTAGCGAGGATAGGTGGACTTGACAGGGCCTCCTTCACCTTATGAAAGGCGAGGTCCACGTGAAAGTCCTCTTGGGGCTCATCAGGGGGCGGAGAGGCCCGGCAGCGGCGGAGACATAGGAGAAAATGCTGCCAGCTGGTTCACCAGGCCCATGAAAGACCTGAGATCCGTAAGGTTGGCAGGTTTGGCAAAGCCCGCTATGGCGCGAACTTTCTCGGAGTCCGCAGCAATGCCATCCCTTGAGAGTCGGTAGCCGCAGAAAGACACTGCAGGTGCGGCCAAGACGAACTTTTCGGCATTCAGAGTGATGCCGTGCGTCCTACAGTACACCTGGTCAGTACCTCGTCGATGCGGCGAAGATGCGTCAGGTAGTCCTCATCGTAGAGGAGGACGTTATCCACTACCTTCACGCAGTTGGTCATGCCTTGAAGTGCCATGTCACCACGGAGACAGAAGGAGTCCCCCGTAGCAGCAAATCCCATAGGGCCACAGCAGTAGCGGAAGTGTCCGTAAGGTGTGATGAAAGTGGTCAGTGGCTGATCCTCCTTCTTCAGTGGGATCTGCCAGTAACCACAGAGGGCGTCCATCGTCGAGAAGTGCCGTACCTTCGGGTCCACACTCCGTATAGCTGCAAAAGGTGTGGGTGAAGGGTGGGCGGGACGGGACACCTGGCTGTTAAGCTTAGACAAGTCAGTAGTAATCCGCACTCCACCGTTAGTCTTAGCCACGGCATCTAGAGGGTGGCACCAAGGGGACGGGTCGTCACCAACGGGTATGATGACACCCTGGGCCACCATGGAATCCAGTTCCTTCTTGACTGAATCCCTGAAGGCGAGAGGGATCAAGCGGGGAGTGTGTACGGCAAACGGCTGCGCATCTTCCCGCAGGTGTATCCTCATAGGCGGACCCGCCATAGCCTTCAGTGGCGCGGTCCGTAGGGCCTCCTTCTTCACCAGCACTTCCGAGTACTCCTTCAGGAAGTAGGCCCTTGCGGCTGAAGGAGACGTCTCGCTATGAAGAGGAAGCGGCCGTGACTTGGGTGGAGGCGGGGCGGGAGTGGACGCGGGTTCTGGGCAGCTCAGTGCAGCAGCTGCGTTGCTCGTTGACTCACGCACCCTGCTGGTGGTGTACCGAGCAGCGGGGATCTGCTCGGGAAAGTCTCTGGGCACCACGCCTAACTCCTTGCAGTGCTCCCACGACAACAAGGGTGTAGCGAGAGTAGGCTGCACGTTCATCCATCCGTGACACGACCTGTCGCCGTAGGTGATCTCCGCTTAAAAGTAGTCCACAGTGTCCGGCATCTGGGAACCGTCCGCATTGTAGTACTGCAGCTGCGGCGGTGGTCCCAGGTCGCGTTTGGTGAGACCCAGTTTCTGGAGGTGCTTCAGGCCTATCTCGTGCTTTTGGGCTTGGGTTGGCGGCAGCACTTGTCGTAGTGTCCATAGCGACTGCAGGCCTGACACTTGTGGCCTCGGGCAGGGCACCTGTCTGTGTTAGACCAGTGGCCCTTACGGTCACATCCACGACACAGTGCGTCGGCGGCCGGGCATGTCTTGGGGCCATGCTGCTTTCCACAGCTGTCACAGGAAGCACTAGGCGGAGGTGTGGAAGAACGTGCGGCAGCCTTCACGTTGTTGGCCGCTTTCTTACCCTTCTTGTACTGTGAGATAGCTCTCACAGCAGGTGGGGCCCATAAGGCAGAGGTGGCGGACCTGGTGGCCTCGTATGACCGACATTCAGTCACTACCACCTGGAGTGTGGAGGAAGTGTCCAGAGGGATGAGTCCCTGCACCAACTCTCCTTGCCTGACACCTGTCAAGATCCCATACTTGATCCAGGCTTCCTCACATTCCCGGCTGTGTGCCTTGCAGACGTCGATCTCCTCCGACAAACTCTTCAAACGTACAAAAAAGTCGTCAAAGGATTCATTCTCCGCCTGCTTGCAGCTGGTGAAGGCGCGGCAACTCAAAGCCTCGTTATTCCGACCTTTAACATGCTCCTGTAAAAGGTCGAGCACATCCGTCACTGAAGACGTAGAATCGGGAGGCACTTGCAACGTGTGCTCCAAAACTCTCTGGGTCTCCAGCGACAAACACATCCGCAGTTGGATGAACTGTTTGTTTGGAGGCATTCTCTGAACGCTGGCCGTACTAGTCGGGCGTGTCAGCCTTGTACTTTGCGAGAACGCTGTTGATTTTCACTGGCTGCCTAAACATTGCACCATGCCTGGAGAGAGTGGTGGGCAGAATCCTGTGAAGGCTTTGGCTAGAGAAGAAAAGATTGCCCTACTGAACAGCTTAGAAGACGACCTGCAGCTTTCAAGTAGCGAATCGAAAGCAGACGATCCGCGGCCAACAACAATAGAGGTGACAGACAGTTTTCAAGAGGTGATTAGTAAGAAAGAAAACAAGAGGAGGCGAGAGGAGGCGAAGAAAATTGAAGGAAGTGACAGTGATGAGATCATGAATGATAGGAAGAAAAGGACGACACACACATAAGAAAGCAGAAAGAATTCAACTGGGAATAAAACACAGCAGGTCTTGACAGAATCCAACACCCTTCAAGAATCAGACAGTGATGGTAATGTTTCTATGGGAAACACTAGTGGGAGTGGAAACACCAATGCCACGGACCCTATCACCCTGCCCGCTGCCAAACAAACAAGGAAGCTGAAATCATTGAAATCCGTCGAGGAACGGTTTAATTGGATGATGAAGTACTGCAGACAGCACCTTCCCAACATTCAATTCCGACAAGGTAAGACCGGAATTTTATCAAGAGTCAGACTCTGACGTCTATGAAACCATTAGTACTGTTGGCTTTGACAGGGTTGTCCTGGTGCCCTCCACAGTAGACGCTGATGAATGTTGCCACATCCTAGTGAAACGATTCCCCTATACGCTGACATCGAAGATGCGTGTGACTTTAATTCTAATATACTCAGTATACGTCGACATTACCGGGGAAACACTCCACAAGCTGCTGTTATTGTCAAGTGGAAGCGAAGGGTATGCCCAACCACTGTGGAAGCCCATCCAATCCTTCCACCACTTTACGCAGAACCCTATCATCCTGGGCCTGCATTTTGTGTTATCTGCTCTCATTGGGGTCACACCTTCACTGCCTGCTGCCGACGTGATCTTCCCAGATGTCGATTCTGTTCACGTAACCACAACTCCGCCACCTATGCCCAGAAAATCAAAGACCACCTTAATAGGGGTGGTGTGGGCTATGTAGATGATCCCAGGTGCTGTAACTGTGGCGGCCGGCACAATGCTGACTCACGGCAGTGCCCCAGTCGCCCATCTGTCCCACGGGGAAAGGCCTCCCCGAGGGCCGCGTCTACCACAACGCCCCCCCACAGTCTACTGGGACACTGCCCTGCCTGGCTTCACCAGGCTGAACCACAACAGCACCTACCATTCCCTAACTCAACCACAACTGAGCCTCCTCCCCGTCTCTACTCTCACATTGTCAAGCCTCGTGCTCCCACCAGTTCCCCCCCACAACCCCGTCTTTACTCTGACGCTGTCAAGTCTCGTGCTCCCACCAGTGCCCCCACAACCCCCCTCCAGTGATATGACACAGATCACGTCCCTCTTCCAAGGATTTACCATTCATGTTGAGAAACTTCGTTACACTCTGTACCGCCATCTCCGACCTACACCGCCAACTCTTGCCCTCTGCTGCCATCCAGTCACTCCCCTCTTCTGGTTTGACACAAGCTGTGGTAGTCCCCCTGTGAGCCCCCCCTGCTCACGGCCTGTGTGTACTGCTGCCCCCAAGCCAAGCCCTGCCTCATCTTCACGTCACGTGGTGCCTCAACCTGTCTACCCACCACAAGCCAAACCCGCTCCTGGGTCTGTGCTGTCTCCAGGAATACCTATTGGACCTGAGGACTCCATCCCCGGCGACCCATACTCCACCGACATGCCGGCACCTAAGGCCCATCCGTCCACGTCAGGGGTATACATGTACCCAACCGGCCCGCCTGTAATCAGTCTAATACACCACAATGGATAGCAACGCTACAGGACTGCAGGTACTCACCTGGAACATAAACGGCTTGCAAAACAGTTTGGTGCCCTCAAAACCTACGCCTACACTGAAGATGTCGACGTGCTGTGCCTCCAAGAAACGCGGTGTGCTGCTGGTACCTATGTGCTCAATCCACCCCTGATCTTCGCATCGATGGACTACCACGAGGCCATGCACGTGGACTGCGGATCTACATCAAGAAGGATGTCCCCTACCAGCCTCTCGACGTCCCCCTTGATGAAGACGCCACCGACGCACACGTCATCACAATCACACTACAAGGTATGTCCCTCAATATTGTCAATACCTACGTGCCTCCCTCCACCCCTACTGTACCTGTCCTACCACACCATATCACCTCCACCCCCACCCTCCTTGTGGGGGACCTCAATACCCGACACGCTGTAACCGGTGACGACAGCCGCCACTACAAATAGTATCAATCCCTGACTCGATCTCAACAGATTATGTACATGAGACTGTGCTTAGAGTACAGGTACCTATGGGAATACATTGGCAACCCTGAGCCTGGCCGCACTGTTTGTAAATTTTGTGGCCAACCCGACTCTCACACCCTCTCTCACTACATCCTCACTTGCCCTATGACCTCCTCCTACAGGTCCCCAGCCGTTACCAACACACCTTCCCTCCCTGACCAGATATCTCTCCTCCGAGTCACAGGCCTGGCACTTGACATTATTAGGGACCTGCCACGCTTTGCCATAAACAGATGAAATGTACCGGGAACTTTCCCTCCACACACTCATCATTCTGTCACTTTATGTAACTTCCTGACAAAACCTATGACCCTTCAGGCTTCTTCGCCCTTAATGCACGAGTCAACTTAGCATGCTTCCCAGATGGGTGCTGTAAACGCTTCTGCGCTTCACCTTGCACAGGATGTAAGGGGTGCCTAATAAACTAGCCCCCTCGGGGGCAATCTAAAAAAAATCATTTAATAGGCACTCAGGCATTTCATCAACATCCAAACTTTGAGGATGTACATAGATGTTAACAATACATATAGACCTCCCTTGGGCGTAGATTTTAACACAAACTTTCAACCCCATTCTACTTGTCAGCTATTACCAATTCATCCGGTACATTTTTCCGAACATAAGTTAACAGACCTCTTGTATTATTTCTATTATTAGCTGGTAAACAGAAACATTGATAATCACGTAAATTCATAAAATTACCATCCTCCATGCCCTTTCTCTTGTAAGGCTATAACATCCACCTTATACAACAGTACATAAGCATACACATCAGTGGTCCTAGGACGTAAGCTATTTACATTCCAAGAAAATATACTTAAATTAGTGTCCTCCATTTTCCCTATTAACAACGGAAACTAACCTTATTCTCTCATTCACAAACTGTTCCATTATTTCTTTCACTCGAGCTAATACCTTATCATGTAATACTTTGGGAATGTCACCCCACTTGCGTGTTACCTCTTCCCTTATGCCCACATTTCCGGTCCCCCAAAGCAAAGATGGTTTGTCAGATTTTAATACTGTATTATTTTCAACCTTCTTCCCTTTTAGTTCAACATCCACATTTCTTTGTTCACAAAAATGGGCAATTACCTTCTTGTTGTCCTCTACCTTTTTTCTAAGCATCTGAATTTTTTGCCTGAGTTGAACTACTACACCATACACATCACCAAACTTGTCAATTACCTTATCTTCTGGAACAACTTTTGATGCAGCTCCTGTACCATTTCCTGTTACCTTCAACGTGTCACTCTGTTCCATCCTCTTCTTCCACACGTTTTCTCACCTGCAACTCCTCGTCCTTCCTCCTTTTCTCGCTGTTGCATTTTCCCCATGCTCTGCCACTGAGCACCACCCATCAGTGGCTTCTTATTGTAAATTGAGGAACCTGCATTAAGCGTGCCACCACAATTGCAACAGTACGGCACAACATGTTGCCAAGACTTTATTTTATTTCCGCATTCTCTTGAATTATGATTTTTTCCACAGTAACAACACCGACATTCACTTTGACATTTTCAGGCCACATGGCCCTACCTGCTGCACTTGTAACACAGAACTTTGCAATTCTCCTATATCATATTCCATAAATTAATATCTTTTCCGGAACGTCTCCCTTCATCATGGCTATCACTTGGTTCTTCTTCTCACCCCGGATTTCGTGTCGCTTTACCCATACGAATCGTGTATCGCCAAGAAGAAAATCAGGATCCAGTATAACCGGGTACATGAAGACGATCACCTTAATGTGGGGTTCTGCGTCCTGAGGCATCGTCATTATCTCTTCCTAAAAGCTAGGTCGTCATTAAAAACTTTACCGCCTCATCCCCAGCTATAGTCAGATTGAACTGTTACGACCTTCCTTAAGCAGGGGTTCAAACTTTTTATGCTCTCTTCCCAGTGTAGCAGCCCACAGCAACCGCTCTTAGAATGACATGCGTAAATTACTTGGAAAGTTCAGCCTCCTCCTACCTGAGCGGTTTCCACCACCCGGGCTGCTCGGCATATTGGTACTTTCACAATGATCCATTCGACTAAACCTGCTATGTTTTATTCCAGTTGAATTCTTTCTGCTTTCTTCTGTGTGTGTAGTCCTCTTCTTCCTCTCTTTCATGATCTCATCACTGTCATTTCCTTCATTTTTTTTTCACAGACTCTCGCCTGTCTGTCACCTCCATTGTTGGTGGCCACGGATCATCTGGTTCCGATTCGCTACTTGAAAGCCGCAGGTCGTCTTCTAAGTTGTTCATTAGTGCAATCTTTTCTTCTCTAGCCAAAGCCTTCACAAGTTTCTGCACGCCAGTTGCCCCAGGCATGGTGAAAAGCTTAGGCAGCCAGTGAAAATCAGCTGTGTTGTTGCAGAGAACAAGGCTGACACGTCCGACCAGTATGGTCAGCGTTCAGAGAGAGGGAGAGAGATGATTTAAGAAATCAACATCTTAATGAATATCAAAAAATAGCTGTCAAACTAACACTGCTGGAGTTAACAACCTGACCCCACCTCACTGCCATCCCTCACTTGCGCCATCTGTGGGTAAATTTAACGACTGCTTCTGACTGACAACTCAATGAGTCTCGTGGTTCACGGAGGAGTCGATGATCTGACTGTTTTCGAGTATGTATAGGACACATGAACACACACATACGTGAGCGCTGTTGCCACGTTAGCCATATCTTGGGTCCCGGTGGACAAGGCGGAATTGTTGCCGAGTGAACATGCAACTTTGTAGATAATTTCACCTCCCTACAGCTGAAGACACGGGTGCAGAGTCTACCAAAAGCTTGAGATGTACATCTGATCCGATGTTGAATCTCTTTACCGATGTCTGCCGTGGTGGACAGGTGAGAGCCAAGGTACTGGAAGTGGTTAACATTAGAGAGGGTAGTACCATTAACCTGGTTGGATGGTGGAGGTGTGGCTGAACCAAGGGCAGGCTGGAAAAGAATCTGAGTCTTGCTTGCATTCACCTCAAGGCCGAAGTGTGCATACGCATCTTCTTAGGTACTGAGGATCTGTTTTAGTTCACGTTCAATGTAAGCGATGAGGTTGAGGTCGTGTGCATACTGAAGTCCAGTGATGAAAGCGGGCGACACCTTTGTTCCTGCCTGGAGTCGTCTTAAGTTGAAAAGTACTGGATGTCCACCCCACCGGCTAAATTGGCACTGGCACGAATAAAGAAGGTAGCCAGCAAAATGGAAAAGAGAGTTGGTGCCACTATACATCCTTGTTTTGCCCCGGTTTGTATGGGGAAGAATTCAGACTGGATGCCATTATGCAGGACATTGTTGTTTATGCTATCGTGGAGTTTTCTCAAAACGGCGATGAATTTTGGTGGGCAACCATAACGAGGGCTTCCCTGTTAACCGAGTCGAAGGCCTTAGTAAGGTCGATGAAGGCCATGTATGTACAAATTACGACGCTATTCTCTTCACTTTTCCTGTATCTGGAGGGCAGCAACGATCATGCCAGTGGTGCCAAGTGATGGTCTGCAGCCACATTGAGATTTTGGGAGGAAGTTTTTCTGCCTCAGGGAGAATTCTGTTTAAGAGGACTCAGGCGAGAATTTTGCCAGTTATGGACAACTGCGAGGTCCAGCGGTAGTTGCCACAGTCTGACCGGTCTCCCTTGTTCTTATAACTATTGATGATGGAGGCGTCTTTAAGATCTTGGGGATACCTTCCTGTCACATGTCGGCCCACACCGCTGTCTATGATTGGCTAATCAGATGATACCCGAGAACGACCAATGTCAATGAGGGTGGTTCACGGCCTGTATGCTTATATAAGTTTTCTAATGTTTTGATTTACGATGTTTTTTTATATCAGTGCTATTTAGTTTTGGTTGTTAAAACATTATGTAAGAGCCATATTCTGTTTTATAGGGTATAAGGTGAAAAACTTATATATGTATTGTATTAGGATTAGTTGGCAACCGAGCCATATCCGTGTGGTGGTGGTGATGGTCACCACTTCTCACACCGCTCCTGAACCAAGAAGACCTCTCAACAAGACCTCCTGCTGGACCCGGAACTGTGAAGACCGCCCTCTCCCTTGTACCATTGTTGGCCATCTTCCCGGACCGGACCACCCACGACCGTCATCGTCCACAACAACTCACGAGCGTTCTCGGTTTATCGAGCATTAGCTTGCCCTCCCCACTGGTGGTGTGAGTGACCCACACTCCAGCTGGAGAGCAGTTATAGCGCGATATTCCCGGCGTGGTTTGAGCTCTTTTCCTTCTACTACTATTTTTCCTTTTTCGCTCTGGCCTAGGGACCTGCACCCTCAAAAGTGTATTCGTCCTGCGGTCCCCCCTGTAACTGTTCACCTCCCTCCCAGGAGATTGTGAACACGAAAGGGGGTTGGAGCAAAACCCATCCCAGCCGAGTCTTTCCAGGAAAACCGTGATCGTGCGGGTCCACCTGGAAAGAGGGTAGCAATCCTTATCCTTCCCAAATAGGCACACTTAGCTCACGTCTATAAGTGAGCAGTCACATACACTAGGAAGTAGGCTTCCCCAACGGGGCTCCGGGAGAGAAGCTCAGGAACCACTCTACGACCACCAGCCAGTGGGGAGTGCTGTAATTCCTCTGCTATTTACTCAACCGGAATAGGTAGGATCTAAAAAAAAAAAAATAAACCCGGTTATGGAGCGCGTACGCCCTCCTAACCGCGACCCCCGCCTGAACCGCCAACCTGACGACCCGAACTACGACAGGCTTCGCACAGAGAAAGCGGACCAGTTACGCGCCTTCAATGAAGCCCTGAAAAGTAGGAACACTGCCACCACCTCCAACAACTCCACCACCACTGCTACCGCCACTGAGGACAACTGGACGAAGGTAGAAAACAAGAAACGCCGACGTGCCTTTTCGGGAAACGAATGCCGTCAAGCAGCCCAAAAGGCACCCATCACCACCACCAGCTCACCTCCAACGACACTGCCAAAATTCCGAATCACGAAAACGGACGCAAAAACAACATATGCCGCCGTCACAGAGATGGAAAAGCAAAACCCACTGGCCAAGTTCTCAGTGCGGCCCAACCTAAAGGGGGAGATGATTATTCACCCCAAAGACAAGGACTCTGCCACCACCCTCGACACTTACCTGCAAAACACCACCACCGTTGCGTCAACAAAGCTGGACCCCGCCCAGAAACTGATGAAGTCGGTAGTCCTCCGGTACCCAAAGGAACTACCTCTCGAACCCCTGGAGAACCACCCGAAGATCTTAAAAGCCGAGAGATGCTCTCCCCTGTCCGACAAGACGGCCACCACGAAACAAGTGCTCATAACGCACTACGGCTCACCCCCCAGCACCATAGACCTCAAAACCTGGGGGATCTACGAAGTGAGGCCCTTCGTCCCAGAGCCCCTGCGGTGCTTCAGATGCCAGAAATACGGGCACCATCAGACAAGGTGCACGTACAAGGAAATCTGCGCAGTCTGCGCACAGAAGCACGGCACACACTCCTGCCTCACCAAGTTGAAAAATGGGGAAAAAATTGCCCCCAAGTGTGCCAACTGCGGGGGCAAACACCACGCCTGGAATCCTGGATGCTCCGAGAGAACAAAGAGGGTCCAGGCAAACCGACCAGCAGCAAGACCGGCCCCCACCGCCTACACACCAGCCCCACCAAGTACCTTCGTGTGGGGAACCCAAAGGCCAAAACAACAAAGACAACCTCCTCAGCCAGTCAACACCCAAAGTGCAGCCCAGTTTCCTGGCCTCACTACGGCCACACCTCAGCCACCCAAGCAGCAGACAACGACAACCACGAGAAAGACAAAAGAAGCACACACCAAGGCACCAGAAGGAATGATACACGTATCAGACCTAGCCAAGGTACTGACAACCTTCGCGGAGGGCCTAGCCGGACTACTGGGCCACAAGATCCAACCCACACAGCTCCAAATACTCATGGGGAGCGTCCTCGGGCAAGTCGCCACAGCTCCAGCCAACTCAGTGGAGGAAGCCACGCCGGTCCTCACACGAGTGACAGCCGAGGTACACTCTACACCGAAGAAGGCCACCAGAGAACCCAAGATACCGACAGCTCCCAGAAAGAAACTGGACGTTTCAACTCCCCTGAACCGAACCACGGCCCAGAAGGCAAAAACCACAGAACACGAAGATATGAACCTGATCCAGTTGGAATCGAGCTTGGACATCTCCATCGAGGACCACCAGAAGTCCCCGATGAAACAGTGGTGGAAAACATCAGCACCCTGAACATCCTAACATGGAATGCTCAGGGCATCAAAAACAAGAAACACTTCTACAAGAACACCACTGTTTCAAATTCAGCGGTTACAAGACATACAGGAGGCATTTCACGCAGGCGTCAACAAGAGGATGTATGATCTTGGTCAAGTCAAGCATACCCTCCGCCGATGTCACGCAGCAATTTCCATGTGGGGAAAACATCGAGACACAGGCCGTCAAAGTAACCCTCCAAGAACGGGAATTAACTGTTCACAACATCTACAAGAACCCAAGGGGCTCACTGGAGGTTACTCAATTATTTGCTTCGGCCGCTGACCACGCCACACTCATAGGAGGGGATTTCAACGCACATCATCCCTTCCTAAGCTCGGCAAGCCCCACAAATGAAGACGGCCTACACCTATACACCACCTTTCAAGATACACCCGAGATCTGCCTCCTGAACACCGGAGAGCCCACCCACACTAGGGGAGGAAGGCTAGATCTAACCTTCGTCTCCAGTGCACTACAGCCTTCGGCCTCCTGGCAGATACACCCCACGCTGACCAGCGACCACTTCGCAACCCTAACAACGCTGAAGGTGAACAAACTCCCCACTCCACCCCCCCCGAGATGGAGATACAATACCCAAAAGGCAGACTGGGGACTCTTTAAGAAACACCTGGCTAAGTGGCGCGAAAAATCACAGCCGGCCGGCGCAGCACCCGTGGATGAGACAACCCTCCACCACCAATTGGTCGAGGCGTTTCACCAAGCGGCAGAAGAGGCTATCCCAAAAACAAAACCCACATCAAGACAGTACAATGATTACTGGTACTACTGTCCCAGGGTGAAAGAACTCAACCACAGAGTGAACATGGCCCGAAGAAACTACAGGAGACATCCCACGGCAACAAACAGACATCTCCTGCAAGTCATAGTTAAGGATACCAGGGAAGAGAAGGAAGAAATAAAAAACGTAAGCTGGCTCAAGTGGTGCTCCGAACTGAACGAGCACACCTCCCTTGGCAAGATGTGGGCCCAGATCCGAAGGGCATCTGGGAAGGCAACACCACCACCACCAACCCATCCCAACCCAGAAGAGGAAGCCGAGAGACTTGCAAAACTGTTCTCTGACCGAGCAGCAACGAAAAACCTCCCGAGACAGGCGGAGGAGACACAACGGTGTCTGCGACAGGTCAGACTCCAGATGATCGAAGAGGCCTGCAACAGTGAAGATGACACTGACAGACCTTTCAACCAGCAAGAACTCCAGAAGTCGCTAAAACGAAGCAAGGACACAGCACCAGGGGCCGACAGGATAACCTACTCCATGCTTTCTCATGCCGGTACAGCCGGACACGAGGCTCTGCTGCAAGCCATCAATGCCTCGTGGACAGCACAAAGACTCCCACCGGAATGGAAGAAGGCAGATTTACAGCCCATTCCGAAGCCCAGAGAACCAGACAAACCGAGGCCCATCTCCTTTCTCAGCTGCATAGCGAAGACGGGAGAAAGAATGGCTCTCAACCGACTCAAGTGGAAAGTAGGCAGCCCACACCCTCACATCTTTGCTTACACCGAGAACACCGGCACAGGCAACAACATCGCCGAGATACTCAGCACAGTGGACAACAAACCAGCTCTGGTGGTCTTCCTCGACCTGGAGAAAGCCTTCGAACTAGCAAATCCATTGGCCATTACAACTACGCTCGCTAAAAAAGGCGTCAAAGGAAGGTTGCTGGGGTGGATCCAGAACTACCTCACACAGAGAGAAGCACGAGTACGCTTTCAGGGAGCAACCTCAAGCTACAGGGTCCATGAAAACGGAACCCCACAAGGAGGCATCCTCAGTCCAATGCTGTTCAATGTCCTGATGGAAAATCTAGTCAAACTTCCTTTCAGACAAACAGCCAAGCTCCTATGCTATGCAGACGACTTACAGCTTATAGTAAGAGGATCGAACAGACTAGCCAACACGCAACACGCACTCCAACTTATAGAAGAGGAGTGCAACAGACTTGGACTCAAGATAAATCCAGCCAAGTCGAAAGCGATGGCCATCTGCACAGACACACCAGACAAGATGCTCTCCATACAAAACACGCCGGTAGTCTGGACCAACGCCCACCAGTGTCTTGGAATCTGGTTTGACCAGAAACTCACCTTCAAGCCGCAACTCGAGTATCTCAGGCACAGGACGAAGAGCAGACACAATATAATGAGGTCGCTCACCAGCAAATCCGCAGGAGCAAACCTTCATGTGCTCAAAGCCTACTACACAGCCGCCATCAGATCGCTGGTAGATTACAGTGCTCCAGCACTCATTGGACTGAGAGAAGACCAAATAGCTAAGCTAGAAGTCATCCAAAACAATGCTCTCAGGACCATGCTCGGAGCACCCATGTGGACCAGAATTTGCAATCTGCAAATGGAAACCGAACTACCACCCCTGGCAGTACGAGTCAAGCAGGTGACAGCCGGTCTCCTCGCCAAAATCTGTAGAGCAGACAAGCCCACAGTTGCCAAGATTCGAATCAGTGCCTCCCTCCACCTCGACCACAGAGTGCGAGGGGCCACCTGGTCGCACGAGGCAAGCGAGGTCATCCGACACCTGCAAGCAGAAACACTCGTCAAGAACAACCAAGACACACGAGACAATGGTTACGCTGTTCCTCCACCATGGAGCCCTCCACCAGCCACACTCAAATTTACCGACCTAGGCGATAGTAAAGCCAACCTCCAGAAGGAGGACCTCAAAAAAATAACTCTCGAAGCCATAGCCACCGAGACACCGGCTGATGCAGCATCATACTTCACAGACGGCTCGGTGGACCCAAAACATCATAGATCCGGAGCGGCCTTCTACACCCAAGGTCAGACCCTCCAATGGAGACTTTCCAATGACTGCTCCACCCTACAAACAGAACTGGTAGCAATCTCAAAGGCCCTACAACACGCTGCAACACAACACAACAAGTCCATCATAATTCACACGGACTCGAAATCGGCCATGCTGGCGCTGCAACACAGTCAACCAAGAGACAACGTCCACATCATCACCTCGATCCTCGCACAGCTACAGGAATTCCAAAGCCAAAACCGACCAGTCGTCTTACACTGGATTCCCAGTCATGTAGGGATCGGAGGAAACGACGTGGCAGACGAAGCAGCCAAGGCAGCTACACGTTCTAGTAGCGTACACATCCAAGTTCCAGCAAGTGTGCAACAGATCAAGAATCACCTCAGAAAGACTACCAAGCTCCACATCAAAAAGAGCTTCCTTCATGCACTCAACGCTGGTTCCCAATCAGCCAAATGGTACCTGGCGGCCACAAAAGGGGAACCACCTTTCGCTGACAAGAAAACTCCAAGACAAACCCAAGTCAGCCTTCATCGACTACGACTAGGGTACAAGTGCTCCTGGCAGATGATCGGAAATGACGTCATGGAATGCACCTACTGTCAGGAGCCAGCAGCCAACCCACTTGAACACTATCTCCTCGATTGCGAGGTCACACAAAGCCTCCGAAACAGAACTCAAATCTCCCAAGAAACACACACAACACCAGCGGCCACTCTAACCCGAAAGGCCCATACAGACCACATTCACCACCTACTCGGGGTCATCACACGATACCCACCACCCAGATAGCTTAGAAAGCATCCTCTCCCAGCAAGTGCGGACCCCAGTTCGGGGGGCGCGCCACTCCGAAGCTGACCACGTCCAAGGGTGGGGGCTGGTGGTAAGCGTCCACTGATCGGGGGTCCGCTCACACTTGCAACCTGCAGTATCCCTCCAATCTGCAGGTGGGACCACCTCCAATCCCAATCCGGTCTGGCTGCTCCTGGAGCTCCAGCCGGAACCACCAAACGGGCCGCCTATAGGCAAAGGCCCGTGTCGGACTACGGTCCGACAATCTCAACAACAACAACAACGCGATGGTCACGGCAGAGCAGCGTGAGCCACCGACTGAACCGGACAGCACGCCGACGTGGGGTACAAGATAGCCGCCGAGTTGTGCGTGAAGTAATTGGAGATATTTGGACATGAAAACTTGCTCTTGAATGTAAATTGTGTAATATATGTCATTTTTACACGACGAGTTTCCATAAGCCCTTCCTCTGGGTCTGAAAGTCCGGTGACAACTGACACTTCCACAAGAAGAAAGTGACGGCCCAGCGCCACCTTCGCAATCTAAAGAACGACTGGTTTAAAAATAAATCATGTGCAACACAAAAAATTGCAGATCAGCACAAGATGCGCAAATTTTTCAATTCCACAATGACATTTTATAGGTCAATCACTCATGGCACAGCCCCCTTCCCCTCATCCAAAAGTAACTCCCTAATTAAAGACGAAGAAGGCATCTTTCAGCAGTGGAAAGAGCACTACCATTCACTGTTCAACCAAAACACCGATGTGGATGTCCTGACTACCAAGCAGGTCCCTCAGCATCCAGAGCTGACCCACCTCAGCTATCCCCCATCCCTGGATGAGGTAGCTACTGCCAAAAACAGATGAAAAATAACAAAGCCTCAGGGCCTGATGGAATCTCAGCCGAGGTGTATAAAGCAGGAGGACCTCTGCTTACCAGCCATCTCCACTCTCTCCTGGAGAATATATGGGAAAAGGAGGAAATTTCCCAAGTTCTTAAAGACGCATCCATCGTCAATATTTATAAAAGCAAGGGAGACCGGTCAGAATGTGATAACTACTGCAGGATCTCGCTGCTGTCCGTTTTGGCTGCCCACCAAAATTCATCGCCATTGTGAGGCAACTCCACGATGGCATGAACGGCAATCCTGCACAATAGCACCCAGTCTGGGTTCTTCCTCATCCAAACGGGGGTAAAAAAAGGATATGTACTGGCACCAACTCTCTTTTCCATTTTTTTGGCTGCCTTCCTTACTCGTGCCAGTACCAATTTTGCTGGTGGGGTGGACATCGAGTACTGGATGAAAGGTCTTTTCAACATAAGACGACTCCAGGTAGGAACAAAGGTGTCAGCACCTTCGATTACTGAACTTCAGTATGCAGACGACCTCACCCTTGTCGCTCACACTGAACACGACCTACAGGAGATCCTGATCTCTTGTGCAGTTGTGTATACACACTTCGGCCTTGAGGTGAAAGTCCATTAGACTCAGATTATCTTTTAACCTGCCCCTGGTTCAGCCACACCTCCACCATCCATCCAGCTTAACAGTACTACCCTTTCTAATGTTACCCACTTTCGGTATCCCAGCTCCCACCTGTCCACCACTGCGGATATCGATAAAGAGATTCAACATCGGATCAGATGTGCATCTAAAGCCTTTGACAGATTCCGTGCCCGCGTCTTCAGCTGTAGGAAACTAAAATTATCTGTAAAGTTGCACGTATATCGAGCAGTAGTCCTCCCCACCCGGCTCTATTGCAGCGAGACTTGGGTCACATACAGGAGGCACCTCAAGGCACTCGAAAACTTTCACCAACGTAGTCTACGTTTCATCCTCCTTACCCGCATGGACGACAGTAGACTGCCAAAGCAGCTACTTTACAGTCACGTAAATAATAGTAAACGTAATGCTGGCGGGCAACTGAAAAGGTGTAAGGATAGTCTTAAGACAAACCTGAAAAAGTGCCAAATCGACTCCTTCACCTGGGAGACGAACACTCCACACTCACGCTTGGAGAAGCACCACACAAGAAGGTGTCAATACTTTTGAGTTAGCCCGACTGAATACCGAGGCAGACAAGCGCCAACGCCGGAAATAAACCGCCGCCGCCCCTCCCGCACTAGATGTAGACCTCCACATGTGCAACATCTGTGAACGACTCTGTCGGTCCCATATCGGCATCTTTAGTCACCTCAGAACTCACCAAAGTAGGTGACATCCTTAATAACTCATATCATTGTGTCATAGCTGGATGATCGTCCTACTCGATTGCGATTGACTGCAAAGTAGTAGTAGTAAAAGAGAGTGGAGATGGCTGGTAAACAGAAGTCTTCCTGCTTTATACACCTCGGCTGGGATTCCATCTGCTCCATGGGTGCTGAGGGACCTGCTGGCTAGTCAGGACATCCACATCAGTGTTTCGGTTGAACAGGAAATGGTATTGCTCTTTCCAGCGCTGACGAATGCCTTCTTCGCCTTTAATTAGGGAGTTAACATCGGACGAACAGAGTGGGGCTGCGCCATGAATAGTTGGACCATAAATTGCTTTCATGGAATTTAAAATTTCGCGCTTCTGCTGCGGATCCGCATATTTTTTTTTTTTCCACTATTCATTCTTTAGATCGCGAAGTTTGCACTGGGCCATCACTTTCCTTTGGTGGAAGATTTCAGCTTTGGTCCGAGAATGAGGGTCGCTCTTTCAGTCAGTGAAGCCAACACGGTTATCGTTGACGAGTGCGTCGATTTCCTGGTTATTTTCTTAAAACCAATCCTGGTGTTTCCTTTCAATTTGGCCAAGCGTCTCGCTGCAGGTTTATGTGATGACAGCGTTGACGATACCCCATTCGGCACTCGTATTTAGGTGGTTTGTTGTTGAGTTGTTTACCAACCCATTGTCTAGCCGGTTTCTGAAAGCATGTTCTTCTGCTTGATCCTCCAGTCGTTTGGTGTTAAGAGCCGCTTCTGGAGGCTTGTTGCGTTCGTCGTTTTAAGGCGACATGAAGGGAGAGTTTGGCTCTGACGAGCCGATGATCTGTCTCAGTGATCTGACCCACGCATGGCTTGGGTGATGAGAACATCTCGGTGATCTCTTTCCCTAACAATGATGGAGTCAATGAGATACCAGTGTTTGGATCGTGGGTGTTGCCAAGAACACCTGAACTGACAAGTCAGCCTAAACAGAGTGCTGTGTGCGGTGTGCAGCACACTTGCTCAGGAGGAGTAGGCCGTTGGGATTGTACTTGCTAACTCCGTTTCTCCCTATGGCTCCCAGCCAGAAGTCAGCATTTCAGCCAACCCTGACATTGCAGTCACCTTCGCGCACAACCTTATCTTCTCTGGAAATAGAGGTTAACACTCTGTCAAGGTTGGCGTAAAACGCCTCCTTGATGTCATCCTCTTCATCCAGTGTTGGGGGCGAATACACTAATGAAGAAGGCTTGACGTGTGATATTCAGTGGAACTTGGAGCGTCATCAGGTGCTCGTTGACCCCAACAGGCATTTCAGTTAACCAATGTCGGATGGATTGGCGAATGGCAAAGCCAACTCCATAAATTCAGTTTCTCTCCGGAGCAGGTTCACCCTTCCAGAAGAAGATATAGCCGGGCCCCCGTTCTGTGATTCGACCCTCGTCTGGGAGCCAGGACTCACTAATGTCGATGTTGCACCTAGATGTTGCCACAAGGGCGGTTCTTCTTTCAGGACACTCATTTGTCCCAGTATTTAGAAGGGTCTTGACATTCCATGCAGCGACCATAAGAGGTTGTATAATTTGTGTTTGTTTTCATCTATGATTATGTTTTGGACCGCATTAGGATGACATTAATGGGTGTGGTTGCCCAGTCAGGTTGTTTTTTAGGCAGGTTATGTTTAGGACACCTTTTCTAGCCCCCTCCCCATTCCGGGCGAGTAGAGTGGCTCCTGGGAAGAGCTGCTCAGTCGCACAGACAGGACCAAGTTGCACTGCTGCTTAGAAATCAGTGCATAAACGACCATCGTATTTATGTGCAGTCATCCACTACAACAAAATTCAGCCCATAAGAGCCCGCACTAATAGCTATAAGAATAGCACCATTCCATCTAGTGTTAAAATAAAAAACAAATCCAGATTTATGTACTGTACAGCCCTGTAAATGTATTCAACGCATATCATTATGTCTAAATCAAATATAAGTTTGTATATTTTCACCCACCGGCTGCAACTCTATTAATAAACTGTTTATTATTATTATTATACACACACACACACACACACACACACACACACACACACACACACACACACACACACACATATCATCATCGTACTTACCTTGAAAGATAGTTTGTCCCAGGGTATGGTGTTGAGGATGCCCATCTCAGCCCTTTCGACGTCCAGTGAGAGAAAGTCGAGGTGAGAGAGACCCAGAGACCTAACTACCGTGTATAGTGGCACACACTGCACTTCGGTCTCCTTCCCCGCCTGAAAGTAGCCCATACTAGAGTTTACAAAAGCTACTGACGCTTTTGTCATATACGAATAACTTTTATTTTTATGACTATAGCTTAATGAAAATTAATTTGTATGCGAAAAAAAATGTGTTTCATATCAGTTGTCGTTTACCATCAAAAGATGGGCAAATTAAACCTAAATTAGGTTAGGTTCGGTTTAGTTAGGCCTAACATCTCATGTTTGCAAACTCTTGAGAAATTTCTGAGGGAAGACATCATCCAACACCTGGCCAAGCACAGTCATATCAACCCATCACAACACTGTTTCAATGAAAGAAAATCCTGTCAGACAAACTTACTCACGTTCTTTGAAACGATAACAGGCTACGTGGACCAAGGTTTACCAACGGATGTGATGTACTACATGGATCTCGCCAAGGCGCTTGACAAAGTCCCAACTACACGACTAACCTCTAAGATCCAGGCACATGGCCTCACAGGCAAGATTTTTGAAGTGGCTTAACAGTTGACTTTACGACAGACAACAATAAATAGTAATAAATGAAGTACATTCCGAATGGAAAAATGTTCTTGGTGGAGCACCACAAGGCTCTATGCTTGGACCCACCCTGTTTGTGATCTATATAAACGACATAGATGAAAATATATTGAGCCACAGTGTCAATTTTGCAGACGACACGAAGGTATTCAGAAAGTTAACAAGTCAAGACGATGTCGCAACAATGCAGGAAGACCTGAAGGAGCTGTTCAAATGATCTCGAGACTGACAAATGCTCTTTAACATTACGAAATGCAAGATGAAGAATACAACAACCCTAATCACGACTATTATGTTAAACACTTTCCTGGATATTTTCGATAAAGAAGAAAGATCTATGACTCGGTGATAGTTCAGTCATTGAAGGCGGCACAGCAAGTGAGGTAAGCAAACCGTGATTTGGGAATTGTAAAGCATACTTTCGAATACAAAGATAGGCAAATGCTCCTTCAACTGTATAAATCTCACGTACGTCCAACTCTGGATTACTGTGTACAGGCATGGACCGTGCCTTCAGAAAAATTTATCATCCCTAAAAAAACGTACAACACAAAACTACCAAGATGGTTCCGGAATTATGTCATCTCGATATCCAAGCAGAATGAGGGCCTTAGGAACGACCCTTCAGACAAGGCACAAAAGGGCAGATCTTACCGAGACATTCAAAATTTT
>NW_024737097.1:384774-495668 GCF_018991925.1 Homarus americanus
CCAAATTGTGATCCACATAGATTATATGAGCATGGTCACCAAAACCATTGTTTTGGATAACTTCTAACCCATCTGATCTTCTCTAATTCAGACTGTTCTCAACAATCCATGAGTAAGCGGCCAGTGGCCAAGTGAGAGCTTTAGAAACGCTCTTGTGTCTGCAGTTGACATGGTGTTTAAACTCATTATATTGCGTCACTCTTCGTCCTGTGCCTGAGATACTCGAGTTGCGGCAGAAAGTGGCTTTGATTCAGATAAACCAAAATATGATGATTCTTGGTCCGGCGTGTTTTTGGCATGGAGAGCATCTTGTCTGGTGTGTCTGTGCAGATGGCCATCGTTTTCGACTTAGCGGTTGCTAGTCGATCTGTTACTCTCTTCTGTAAGTTGGAGTGCGTATCCTTGTGGGGTTCCGTTTTCGTGGAACCCTGTAGCTTGACGTTGCCTCCTGGCGTACTCGCTGTCTCTGTATGCAGGAAGTTCTGGGTCAATCTAATAAACTGCTTAGCACGGCACCCTTTTCGGCGAGCGTCGTTATAATGGCCAGTGGATTTTACTAGTTCGAAGGCCTTCTCCAAGTCGAAGACCACCAAAGCTGGTTTAATGTCCACTGTGCTGAGTATCTCAACAATGTTGTTGCTTGTTACAGTGTTCTCGGTGTAAACAAAAATGTGAAGTGTGGGCTGCCTACTTTTTCCACTTGAGTCTGTTGAAAGCCATTCTTTCATCCTTTGAAGGAAATAGAGATGGGTCTTGGATTTTGCCTGGTTCTCTGTGCTGGGTGTTCCAGTGGAAGTCTCTGTGCTGCTGTCCTGAAGCATTGATGACTTATAGCAAAGCCACGTGCCTTTCCATGCCGTATGAAAGCATGGAGGTCTCATGTCAGCCCCCTGGTGCTGTGTCCTTGCTTCGTTTATCAAACTTCTGGAGTTCTTGCTGGTTGAAAGGTCTGTCGGTGTCATCTTCACAATTGAGCCTCTTCGATCATCTGGAGTCTGGTCTGTCGCAGACTGAGTTTGCTGATCAGATTGGAGTCTCCTTCCTCTTCTGGGTTGGTTGGTGCAGATGCCCTTCGGATCTTGACCCACATTTTGCTGCCGAGGAGAGTGTGCTCGTTCAGTTCAGGAGCACCATGAGCCAACTTACGCTTTTGATTTCTTCCTTCTCTTCCTGGTATCCTTATTTGACTAGCCATACTTGCAGGAGATGTCGGTTTGTGTCCATTAAGGATGTCTTTGTAACTTTCGGGCCATATTCACCCTGTATAGAACAGTTCACCCTGGGACAGTAGTACCGTAAATGTACTGTCTTGATGTGGGTTTGTTTTTTGGAATAGCCTCTTCTACCCGCTTGGTGGAACGCCTAGACCAACTGTTGGTGGAGGTTGTCTCGTCCACAGGTGCTGCACCAAATGGCTGTGATTCGAAGCGTCATAGCCAGGTGTTTTCCCTGCGGAAGTCCCCAGTCCACTTTGTCCTCATCCGGCAGGGGTGGAGTGGGGTTGTTCACCTTCAGTGTTGTTAGGGTGGCAAAGTGGTCGCTTGGTCAGCGTGGGAATTGTATCTGCCAGGAGGCCGAAGGCTGTGAGTGCACTGGAGACGAAGGTTAGGTCTGTACTTCTCCTGGTGGCTCTCCCGGTGTTGGGAGGAGCAGATCTGGTGTATCTTGAAAGGTGGTGTATAGGTGTAGGCCGTCTTCATTTGTGGAGCTTGCCGAGCTTAGGGAAGGGATGATGTGCGTTGAAATCCCTCCTATGAGAGTCTTCAGCGTGGTCAGCGGCCGAAGCAAATAGATGAATAGCATCAAGTGGTGCCAGGTTCTTGTAGATGTTGGTAGACAGGTTAATTCCCGTTCTTGGAGGGTTACTTTGACGGCCTGTGTCTCGATGTTTTTCCCCACATGGCAAATGCTGCATGACCTCAGGAAGTGTATGTGTTCGACTTGACTAAGATCATACATCCTCTTGTCGACATCTGCGTGGAAATGCCTCCTGTATGTCTTGTAACCACTGAATTTAGTAGTGGTGTTCTTGTAGGAAGTGTTTCTTGTAGCTTGTCCTTGGCTGCTGCTTCTTTTGCAAGGAAGTGTTTCTTGTTTTTTGATGCCCTGAGCATTCCAGCGGAAGGATGTTCAGGAATTGCCTATATTTTCCACCACTGTTTCATCGTGGACTTCTGAGTCCTCGATGAGATATGTTCAGGTCTGATTTGACTGGATCAGGTTCATATTTTTCTTGTTCTGTGGTGGTTTTGCCTTCTGGGCCGTGGTTAGGTTCAGGAGGAGCTGGCTTTAATCACCCTCTTTCTGAGGAGAGCCAACCAGTATCTCTGGTTCCCTGGTGGCCTTTTTCGGTGTAGAGTGTGCCTCAGCTGTCACTCGTGTGGACCAACATGGCTTTCTCCACTATGAGGTGGCTGGAGCTGTGGCGACTTGCCCGAGACGCTCCCCATAGTATTTGGGCTGTGTAGGCTGGATCTTGTGGCCCAGTAGTCCGGCTAGGCCCTCCGCGAAGGTTGTCCAGTACCTTGGCTAGGTCTGATCGTGTATCATTCCTTCTGGTGCCTTGGTGTGTACTTTTTTGGGGGGTCTTTTTCATGGAATGTTGTCGTTATACTTGCTGCTTGGGGGAGCTGGTATGGCCATTAGGAAAAGCCAGAAACTAGGCTACACTAATTGACCAGTTGACAGGAGTTGTCTTTGTTGCCTTTCCTTTGGGTTCCACGAAGGTACTTGGTGAACTTGTGTCCCAAGCAGTGGGGACCAGTCTTGATGCTGGTCCCTGCCTGGGCCCTCTTTGTTCTCTCCCAAGATATCAAGGGTTCCAGGCGCTAGTGTTCACCCCCCCACTTCCTTGCTTTGCCTTGGGGCAATTTTTGATCTCTTCAATTTGGTGGGGCAGGAAATTGCCATCGTGCTTCTGTGCACCAGAACGGCTGCAATTTTCCTTGCACCTCATCTGATGGTGCCCGTATTTCTGGCATCTGAAGCACCGCAGAAGCGCTCCGGAATGAAGGGCCTCACTTCGTAGATCCCAGGTTTGAAATTCTATATGGTGCTGGGGTGACCCATGGTGTAATTATAGTACCTTGTTTTGTGGTGGCATCTGTCCTGAATTATGAGAGCATCTCTCAGGTTTTAGGATCTTCAGATGGTTCTCCCGGGGGTTCGAGGGTGGTTCATGGGTCTAGATGACTCACCGACTTCAAGAGTTTCTGGGCAGGGTCCAGCAGTTATCCCCAACGGTGGTGGTGTTTTTTCAGGTAGGAGATTACCGAGGGTGGTGGCAGAGTCCTTGTCTTTGGGGTAGACCAATTATCATTTCCCCCCTTTAGGTTGAGCCGCGCTGAGAACAGCCCAGTAGATTTTGTTCTCCATCTCTGTGATGTGGCGGCATATATCGTTTTTCGTGTCCGTTTCGAGATCCGGAATTTTGACCGAAGTCATCGTTTGAAATTGGCTGGTGGTGATGATGGGTGCCTTTGACCTTGACAGCATTCGTTTCCAGCACGTCAGCGTTTTTATTTTTCAACTTCATCGTCCTCATTGGTGGTACTGAGTGGTGAGTTATTTGATGTGATGGGCTGCGCAGCTGGTCCACTTTCTCTATGCAAAATATATGGGTCGTCGGGTTGGCACAGTTCAGGCTGGTCGCAGGTTCAGAACCTACTGTTCAGTTCGTGCAATAGCAAATCTCCAACGCCCCCACAGGCATTTGATGGCCCGGGTGTCGTTCTGAGCTCCTCTACAGGGCTCGTTAGAAACCTACTACAATGTTTTGCTACTTATAGATGTGAGCTAAGTGTCTTCTATTAGGTAGAATGAAGGACTTTCTCCTCTTCCAAAAGTTGTTCCGCACGATCAGGTTTCCTGGAAAACTCGGCAGAGGGATTCAGGTTCTTGCTCAACCCTTTCGTTTACAATCTCCTGGGAAGTAGACAGTTACAGGAGGACCGCAGGACGAATACACTTTTGAGGAATTGCAGGTCCTAGGCCAGAGCGAAAAAAAGTAAAAATAGTAGTGAAGGAAAAGAGCTCAAAACGTCAGTAATATCGTACTATAGCTGCTCTCCAGCTGGGTGTGGGTCCCTCACACCATCAGTGGGGAGGAGCAAGCCTAATGCTCGATAAGCCGAAAACGCTAGTGAGAATGTTGTCGACGATGTCAGTGGCGGATGGTCCAGTCAACAAAGTTGGCCAACAATGGCAGCAGAAAGGGCGGTCTTCGACCTTCACGGCGAGGCTGGGAGAGATCTCTCGAGGGAGGTCGGAATATATCCAACGTCCTCCTTCGAGAAAGACGGGTACATCAACAATGGCTCTAAATAACGTCTTCCTCTTGTGTGATGTCAAACTACTGCCGCAATAGGTGGCCAGGGGGAGCCGGTTACCTCCTTAGCTCAGCACTAAGTGACGTGACTTCCCGTGGGCACACTTTATCACATGCTCTGAACACTCATAGCTAGTGGAAAGTTACGGGGATGATAGTTATACAAGTCTAATGTAATTAACCAACATTTATATGAATACTTCTGCCTATAAGACAGGGGCTAATACAGGTGTAATAAAATAATAATAATAATAATAATTAAAGGTTTATTGAAAAGGCTTGGCAGCCAGAAGGCTGAAATATACAGTTACATATTTGGGAATGGTTTCGAATTACAAATAATATACAAGTAACATAAATGATACAAATAAGATATATAATAACTAGATGGGAAAAGCTCAAACTACAGTACATTTCAACATAGTGACAGTGCAAAAGTAGTATTTACTGGGGTGAATACACTGGTTTATTACAAGTTATTGATAATTTTTACAATGGTTGGGACTGGGTTGTTCTTATAGCGATCAGTTCGTGCACGTATGGGCACGTATGTGTGTGTGTGTGTGTGTTTACAATATAAAGTCTTCTTTACCTACGTTCAAAAACAGCATCATGACCGCTTTGAACACTGATTTGGCTCTTAGTAATACTTTACTCATCCAAATTTAAGGTTTTATACTAAGAAGCTAGCCATAAGTGAGGAAGATAAGTTCCTTCTCATATTAAACATATATATTTTTTAGTTGCTTGAAGTATAAACGTCAATAAAACTGACTTTAAAGACGAAAATAATCTCAGTTGGAATGGAAGTGCCTCTGACGGATGAGTACCGTGCTGCCAAAATTTTCACGATTCTCTCTCTCTCTCTCTCTCTCTCTCTCTCTCTCTCTCTCTCTCTCTCTCTCTCTCTCGTCATCTAGATTGTCTTCACCACGGCCATATTCTTGTTGATGAATATGTGGTCGGCCAATTTGGAGGCGACGTGCTGGATACCACGCTCTGCCATGTATTCAATCAGGTCTTCAGACGTGAGATGCTCGATGGCCAATACCTACCGCAGGGGTGAAAAAAATGGCTTAGTAGGAGTTTTAAACAAGTCAGCGCCATTAGTACAGGTGTTAATTGAGTTAAAAGCATTTTAAAGTGTTAAATGAGTTAAACATTATTTAAAGTGTTAAATGAGTTTGGGTCATTAGTAAAGGTGTTAAATGAGTAAAATCATTAGTACAGGTGTTAAAGAGACAAGGTCATTGGTAAAGGTGTAAGAGAATCGGGGTCATTAGTACATGTGTTTAACTGCGCCAAAGTCAATAGCGTTTACGAGATCACAATCATTAGTACTGGTATTAAACTCTATTAAGGATATTTTCACGAAAAGTGTCGCGATATATGTACAGTATGTATTCACCTCACTAGTACGTTTACAGGAGCTCCTCGGGTTTTGTGCAGTGTGGCAGTACTGTATTTGATTAAGAAACTGACAAGAGCAAACACGTTATGGAAGCAAGGCAAAAAATATGAAAACAAACATTTAAATATAAAGATTTGTGGAATTATATGTTTAATAGGAAATCATGAAATAGGCTGTTGTTAGATCATATCTTTCGCCTAATGGACGGTGGTATAGCGGGTGAAGTGACTAAAGAGAATTTGGGGTGGGAGGGAGGAAGTGGGCAGGTGCCCCTACCTACAGTAATGGTATCCGTGAATGATGAACTATTAACACTCATTTGAGGCTTAAGTTTATATCTATTATTTTCCTCGTCTGCTATATTATGCAGATAACATTTGTACTGTTCATGTTAAACTGGCCACATGAGGCTTGTTGTTTGCTGGAACAATCTGCTATAATATACTAATAGAGTAAATACAACATGTAATAATAACAATAGTGCTTGCAATCTGTCTCAGTACCCGAGGTGCATGTCGTCTGGTAGTGTAAGGATGGTGAACTGTAAATGAAAATATGACTTTTCTAAGCACAACTAATTCTCTTCCTATAAGCTAAATCTATTTATTTATCTGTAAGGAATCAGGGCGAAGCAGGGGTGTGAATTGACTGATTATTGATAACATACCGTAATCAGTGTTTGACACGTGTGTCATTTAATAAATTTTCAATCAGTTGTCATTTCAGACATTTTGCTGAAACAAGTATGAAGGTAACAAGATGCGTTGAATATGTTTAAAAATAAATTATGAGGTGGAGGAGACTTAAGACGTCCGTCCACAACTTTTATTAAAATGGAAACATGTTGGCAACACTTGAGGTGCCAATGCAACATTGATATTCATTTGTCACAGCACTTTGATGTATCATTGTATCGTGGTGACAAATGACGTATATCGAATTTCCATTGTGATGCACATTGAACTACACAAGATAATAATCAATGCTACCTATGCGGCAGTTTATGGTCCATATCGACCACACACACACACACACTACTACTACTACTACTACTACTGCTGCTACTTTTTTTTTTTAACATGCTTCAGCCTTTCCCCAATAGCACACCTTCATACCATTTATTACCTTAATATTAAATATCCTAATACATAGTAGCTATCCTATCTGTGTTGAATTAGTTGAGCCGCAGATTTATGCGGCATTCAGTGACTGTAGCCTCATAAGGGTAAATATCTGCAGCAGTTGTGAATTGGGGCAAGCTCTCGTTCCCCTGAGGCAGAGCAAGCCGACCAGAAGAAGAAGGAACTGATCGACATCTCATCAGGCTATAACAGCAACTTCTGGGCTGCTGCTTCTGTTCAGAGATCACCTCCATAGTCTGGCGTAGAAACATCTTGCGGTCCCACATCCGCCAGAGGTTGTGAACACTAGAGGAGTGAAGCTGCCTTGAGCAACGTTTTGAATTCTCTCCCCATATGCCCTTCTCTTGTCGTTCTCACGTTTCCTCCTATGTGCAGCATCGAGAGCTAGGTTGCGGTGACATGCAGCCATGGGATCAAAATCTTGATGTCGAAGAAAGCTTGCTGTCCCGCGTCAGAATCCTCGAGCACTGAAGCGTCCTGCGGGCTTCGTTAGATGTGTTTGAAGTCCTGTGTTGGAGGATCTCACCATCAATGGAAGGAGGGGTCGAGTTCTACCATGACATCCCGGCAGATTTCGCTAACATATTTGAGGTGAGGAGTCTCTTACTCGTCGTACTCCTTGCGCCTGAAGCCCCTTTCTTGCACACCATAGCGTGATCGCCATCGCTAGGAAAAACCACTACGCGTGGGAGGGCAAACCTTCTGCTAGCCGACCGTACCTTAGAGCAATGGCATCTGTAATTCTTGTTTATTAAGACTGAAACCATTTGCCTTATCGGTAACATAGTTAACCAGTTCGAGGTGCCCACCTCCTGCGCTATAGTTACTTTTTTTCAAATTTTCTGGTACCTGAAGCAGCAGTTGCTGCAACTTATCATTTTGGCAGTGCTGCCGTCTGTCGTAATGGACCTGCGAATCTTATTTACTTCACTGGTATCCACCTCCCTGTTGCATTCTGGGCTGTTATGGTCCGTGAGGGCTGCCGTGAGCTTAAGTGAATTTTGATGTTCGATGGCGCAGCTTGACTCCTCTAGACTGATTGGTCATCCTCAGTCTTGGTGGAAGTTAAGAAGTGCTCTTTCTGCTGGGGTTAAGTCAGATGTTTCACTAATTTGGGAATGAAATTGACTGATATGCTTCTTCCAGGGATGGAGGAGGGGTCCGATATCAGGGATAATACGCATCAGTGGTTCAACGATGCTTGACTCCATGGGTGAATGCAGCAAAAGGAGGCTGCATGTGGCTCTGTGTTAGCAATCTCAGACAGAGCTTGGATTTCACTAACTTACTTTCATTCATCTTTCCCGCTACGTACTCGGTCTTGAAGTCCGTATTGCCAATTACTGCGCCTAGATGTCTTTGGCCGTCCTTAGTTATTTTGACCTCACTTCCGCCAAAACCTCCATTGCCCGTTCACCAATGTTCTGGCTTCACGATGAGGAAGGACTTGCTGGCGTTTGGGTGGTACCCTATTTGTGGACCTCGCAATGTTACCAAAGTCCACCACTTTTAATGCCCTCCACACTTTTCCTGCTCCTGTGGGTCATCAGCATATGCTGCTCCTGTGGAGTCTCATCCAGCATATAACGCTCCTGTGGAATGTCAGCATATGCTGTTCCTGTATAGTCATCAGCATATGCCACTTGTTCTGACCCCAGTTGTTTCAAATTTTATTTTTTTGTTGGAGCGCTGATAGGCCAATTGCATACGCATTTTGCAGCAGGGTCCCCCTTGTGTTGTTCCCTCGGTTGACTGTAAGATGGTATCACCTCTTAAGAGCCTTATTTATTTACTATGTAAGTCTGATGGATTTCTTTTCAATTTTTCAACATACATTGCAAAGCTTGGACACTTGATCTTGATGTTGTGCAGTGCAATAGCGGTTAAGTATGTTGAATGCGTTTTAAGCATCCACCAGGAGAACGACCTCCTAATCACGCTGCTGCTCAAATATCAATCTCATGGCGTGAATAGCTTGGCCTCCCGCCAACCTGGTGGCCAACACACACTTGTGGGTTCCTGCTGCTGCCCTGATATCATCCTTTACCACCTCCATTATACATTTTCCGATGGTCCGCCTCACTTGCCCTTCCCCCACCCCTATAGATTACCCATCCTGGTTTCTTTTCGAGGAATAAGGCGGCAGGCCGTCAGGGGCCTGGAGGTGATGGCAGCAAGAGGATGCAAGCTTTCTTTTAGGGCGGCAATGGCAGTGCAGAGATCGCTTGCTACAGGGGCCAAACTTGTTTGTGCTGAGAATGACTCTCCAACCGTTTGCATCCAGACCTGAAGGGCCGGCTCCACCTCGAGTCTTCCAGTGCCTTTTTTCCTGTCTCCTGTTATTTTCGCAAACAGGACAGCGTTGATGGGATATGGGCACCCTCAGACCTGATGCCTTCTTCATCGCTTGCAGGGGATGTTTCTCTTTCAGTAGTTTAATGTCTCTGTTTATTGGCATCACTTACGGAGAAATTCCTCTGTGAGAGATTCTTATCGCATGAGACACTTTTCCCACACGCATTTTGTTTCAAATTGCACTTACACCACGTCATCAGGCACACCTTTCCGTCACCCGTAATTTTTAGTCTCTCCTGCAGTGTTCTTGCTTCCATAGGAGATCATCAAGGGCCCCAGTCTGCCACATTGCCAATCTTCTCTTCATTGTAACACATTTTCTTTGTGCTTAGTCTTTGTGTGTGTCCTCTGACAAAATAGATGTAAGTATTATTGCCGGTATTTGAGAAGAAGAGCTAAAGGGGCGAAGCGGTCCTGGTAATCAGTCATAAGGCAGAGTCATCTCCCGAATCATTTCTTCACTACTACTGCTACTACTACTACTACTACTTTGCTGTCACTCGGAATAGAGTATGACGATCATCCAGCTATGAGACAATGAGTTATTGGATGTCACCTTCGTTAGTGAGTTTAAGGTGACTAAAGAGGACGGTACAGGACCGACAGGTTCACAGATGTTGTACACCTAAAAAATTATTCGGCGCCCGTGTCATATTGTATCACGCCGTAAGAGTACTGAATAATTTTTAGTGGGTTAAGTTCAGACCGGCCAGAGAGGCCATCCTGATGTGTGTAATAAGTTGTACACTAATAAAAATTATTCGCGCCCCTACGACGTGATACAATATGACACGGGTGCCGAATAATTTTTCTGTGGTGTACATGTGGATGGGTACATCTATTGCCGGAGGGGCGGCAGCGTCTTTCCAGCGTTGGCGCTTGTCTGCCTAGGTTTGCAGTCGGGCTAATTCGAAAGTATTGATACCTTCTGGTGTAGTGCTCCTCTAAGCGTCACGGTGTGGAGTAATCATTTCGCAGGTGAGGGATCGATTTGGCATTTTTCAGGTTTGTCTTAAGATTATCCTGATACCTTTTCAGTTGCCCATAGTGTTACGTTTACTATTCGTTAGGTGACTGTAAAGTAGCTGCTTTGGCAGTCTATTGTCCCCGTGCAGGAAAACATGGGCAGTCCATCGAAGTTGTTCATGGATAATGGTAGCCTCGCTGCTTCTACAGTTGGTGTCAGCAAGAATATTGGCATTTGTTCTCTAGTCTTCCTAGCGAACTCGGAGGATGTAACATGAAGCTACGTTGGTGAAAGTTTTAAGTGTCCTGAGGTGCCTCCTGTATGTGACCCATATCATGCTGCCATATAGCAGGGTGGGAAGGACCACTGCTCTATATAGGGCAACTCTGTAGATATTTTCAGCTCCTACAGCTGAAGGCACGGATACAAGAGTCTGCCAAAGGCTTGAGATGTTGAATCTCTTCATCGATGTCCACGGTGGTGGACAGGTGGAACTGAGATACTGAAAGTTGGTAACATTAGAGGAGGTGTAGTACCGTTGAGCTGGATGGGTGGTAGAGGTGTGGCTGAACCAGGGGCGGGCTGAAAGAATCTGAGTCTTGCGTACATTCACCTCAAGCCCGGAAGTGTGCATACGCATCTGCATAGGTGTTCAGGATCTCCTGTGGATCGAGTTCAGTGTGAGCGACAATGGTGGTCGTCTGCATGCTGAAGTTCAGTAATGGAAGCTGTTGACACCTTCAGTTGTCTTATGTTGAAAGATCCTACATCGGTACTCGATAACCGCCCCGATGGCTAAATTGGCACTGACACGAGTAAGGAAGGCAGCCAAGAAAATGAAAAAGAGTTGGTGCCAGTACACATCCTTGTTTCACCCCAGTTTGGATGAAAATTTATATCTTCTAAACTAAGCTTTGCATAAATGCCAAATTTAACAAATCCTGCATAATTAAATAATAAGTTTACAGACAAAACACAATAATTATTTATTGTTCAAAAGATAATTAAAATGAAGCCTAAGACATTTCTTGTGAATTCCGAGAAGCGCCTCCTCTGGGCGACAGGCAGTACAGGGACCAGAGAGACTTGAGCGATGACACTCATTGGGTTAGTACGCGCGACAGTGCTGGAAACCAGAACTTACAAACTACTAGATGCCTCAGATACATCTATCAAGTAAATAATACACCAAATTATTTATTTTTAATTGTGGAAATGAAGATTTGGTATTAATCATGTGTAACCATCTATAAAAACCCCACGGTCCAAATGATTCTCTTTCTCTTCAGCAACATGCTAAGTAACATTTGTACTTTGTTATATCTTTAACTTTTATTTAGGCTATCAAAACCTAACTGTATTGTCTCTGATGCCAATAAGAAAAGCCAATTCAGTTGGGACAGTATTTTGGCCTATGCCTTAAGATATTATAAATAGTTTCAAGTTATAACGGAAATCAAGGCGTCCTACAGCACTAGACGCCATAACCGGTTAGTAACATGGTATAAATTTTATATCCTTTGTGACACACTTATACCAGGATATGCAATTGAATTAGTGCATATACTAACCTATTATTTTAATTAAACTGCAGTCATAAGTAATTTGTTCGGATTTTCATAGTGTAGTTACCACGAGATCTGCAGTTCTACCACCAATTTGCATAAATCTCTATTCCATAATTCCCGACACAGTTGTATAAGTTTTTCAATTTTCACTAGTACAGGCGTTTAAGAGACACAAAAATCATTAGTACGGTTGTTTGAATAAGTCAGGTGATTAGTACTGGTGTGAAAGGGATCAAGTATTAATAACAGGTGTTTAGGTTAGTAAAAGGTGATAAGTAGAACTACAGGTTTTTGGGTGAATTGGGTCATTAGATTAAGTGCACAGGTGTATCAGGTGATTGTGGAAAAATATCATTACCACCGGTATTTAAGGACCAGGGTCATTAGGAACTTTACCGTCAATATCAAAATTTGTAGGAGATAACACAAAAATGGTCTCTGAAGGTTCAGGCCAAGTGTTCCCTGAAGAAAGCAGTGATGGGTAGGGAAACACCGGGTAACACTGAAGTCTATTTATTAACGGATAGGAGAAATACAAGTGGTGACTTGCGTGTGCCATGCACGGCCCACAGAGTCAGACTGAGACTGCCTTGCCATATGGCAGCCCCAGGGCAATGTTGCCACATAACACGTGCAGTGTTGCCACGTAATTACATATATAAATGCTACTCGGCACAGTAGCTTATATACAAGGTTGCTACTCGGCACAGTAGCTTAGATACATAACCTACATCTCCCTCCCCCCTCACGCTCATAGTCTTTGTCTTGAGCGGACTTCTTAGTCCTAAGTCGCTCCGAGCGTCGAGGTGCACTGTGGGGCGGATCCTCGTGAGGTGTAGGGTACTCGTCCTCGGTCAGGGGGCCAGCAGCAGAGGGTGGGACTGGCCGGAGGAAGCGGCGGTTCCTCCACCAGACGCGGCCGCTCGGCATCCTGACCTTGTAGTCCTGCGACCCGCCGAGGCCCATTACTATGCCCACCTTGTCCCAACGTGTCGTCGTCGGGTCCTGGACGCGGACAAGGGCACCAATCTCCAGTGGCTGAAGAGGGCGGGCACGGTCGTCATACCGAGCCTTGGCGTCCTGGGCACGTGTAGCGGCACGGCGGTCGCAGCTCTCGGCTCTGGTCTGCCACTCCTTCGCAAAGGCCTTGGCGTGTGCAGGAACGCAAAAGCGGAGAGGGTGACCATACAGGATCTGGGCAGGGGAGCGTCCTGTGTGGGGAGTATTACGTAACTCCAGGAGTCCTTTGTCAAACGCCTCACAGTCAATGTTGCCTGAAGGAGCCACCTTGAGGATGAGGTGCTTGACTGTCTTGACCGCAGCCTCAGCATGGCCGTTTGACTGTGGGTAGTGGGGTGTTGACATGATGTGGCGGACTCCCCAACGCTCCAGGAATCCTGTGAAGTCCCGGCTGGTGAACTGTGGCCCACCGTCAGTCCGCAGACGTACGGGGACGCCCAGGTCACGAAAGAGGTGCCGGAAGTGGCGAATGGTGGCCGCGGACGTCGTGTCCGAGCCACAGATTACCACCACAGGCCAGCCAGAGAGTCGGTCGGCGACAACTAGGAAATGTTTCCCAGCTGTGCTGAAGAAATCAGCCGACACGGACTCGAAGGGCCTGGTGGGTTCGTCGTCGCACAAGAGGGGCTCCTGCTGTTGACTGGGCTGCATGATCTGGCACGGCTCACAGGCACGGACCGTGTTGACGATATCCGCGTCAATGCCGGGCCAGTACACAGCCTGCCTTGCGCGGCGCTTGGTGGCCTCTGCTCCACGATGGCTGTCGTGTAAGCGGGCCAGAACGCGACGACGGAGAGCTGCAGGGACGACCACACGGGTACCGCACAGGACGAGGTCCCCATCTGCGTAGAGGTCCTCACGTATCTTCCAATATGGGCGTAGGGCGTTGTGGAGGTCAAAACGGTTGCGAGGGAACCCAGTCCTCACATTCTCCAAGAGCTGAGTGTAGGAGGGGTCGTCAGGTGCCGCGGTCCATAGTTCCTCAAGGGTCAGATCACTGTCGGGTGGCGACACTGAGGCCTGGGTGCTGGCGAGGGACTGTACGGCCTGCAAAGTGACGATGTTGCTGACGGAGAAACCGGCCTCGGTGCTGAGCATCTCGTCTTCAGGTGTAGGGCGGCTGACTGGGGAGCGGGAGAGGGCATCCGGGATGCACAACTCTTTACCTGCGCGCCAAGCCGCGGTGAAGACGAAGGCCAAAATCTTCTCCTTCAGGCGCTGGAGGCTGGGATTCTCGATGGCGTCCAGCGAATAGTGATTAAGAATAGGGACCAAGGGCCTGTGGTCTGTGATGAGGTCGAAGTGCTGTAGGCCAATCAAGTAAAATTTGCACTTCGATAAGGCCCATACCACTGCCAGCAGCTCCAGCTCGATGGTAGCATAGCGAGACTCGGCATCTGTGAGGAAGCGAGAGCCACACTGTACGAGCCGGTACTTTTCTCCACCGTGATCCTGGAGAAGGGCGTAACCAACCCCGTACAGGCGCGAGGCGTCTGTCTGGAGGACGGTAAGGAGCGCTGGTTCGAAAGTAGCGAGGATAGATGGACTTGACAGGGCCTCCTTCACCTTATGAAAGGCGAGGTCGTGGTCAGGGGTCCACGTGAAAGTCCTCTTGTGGCTCATCAGGGGGCGGAGAGGCCCGGCAGCGGCGGAGACGTCAGGAGAAAATTCTGCCAGCTGGTTCACCAGGCCCATGAAAGACCTGAGATCCGTAAGGTTGGCAGGTTTTGCAAAGTCCGCTATGGCGCGAACTTTCTCCGGGTCCGCAGCAATGCCATCCCTTGAGAGTCGGTAGCCGCAGAAAGACACTGCAGGTGCGGCCAAAACGAACTTCTCGGCATTCAGAGTGATGCCGTGCGTCCTACACCTGGTCAGTACCTCGTCGATGCGGCGAAGATGCGTCAGGTAGTCCTCATCATAGAGGAGGACGTCATCCACTACCTTCACGCAGTTGGTCACGCCTTGAAGTGCCATGTCACCACGGAGGCAAAAGGCGTCCCCCGTAGCAGCGAATCCCATAGGGCCACGGTAGTAGCGGAAGCGTCCGTAAGGCGTGATGAAAGTGGTCAGTGGCTGATCCTCCTTCTTCAGTGGGATCTGCCAGTAACCACCGAGGGCGTCCATTGTCGAGATGTGCCGTACCTTCGGGTCCACACTCCGTATAGCTGCAAAAGGTGTGGGTGAAGGGTGGGCGGGACGGGACACCTGGCTGTTAAGCTTAGACAAGTCGGTAGTAATCCGCACTCCACCGTTAGTCTTAGCCACAGCGACTAGAGGGTGGCACCAAGGGGATGGGTCGTCACCAACAGGTACGATGACACCCTGGGCCACCATGGAATCCAGTTCCTTCTTGACTGAATCCCTGAAGGCGAGAGGAATCAACCGGGGAGTGTGTATGGCAAACGGCTGTGCATCTTCCCGCAGGTGTATCCTCATAGGCGGACCCGCCATAGCCTTCAGTGGCGCGGTCCGTAGGGCCTCCTTCGTCACCAGCACATCCGAGTACTCCTTCAGGAAGTAGGCCCTTGCGGCTGAAGGAGACGTCTCGCTGTGGAGAGGAAGCAGCCGTGACTTGGGTGGGGGCGGGGCGGGAGTGGACGCGGGTTCTGGGCCACTCCGTGCGGCAGCGCCAGGCGCGTCGCTCGTTGATTCACGCACCCTGCTGGTGGTGTACCGAGCAGCTGGGATCTGCTCGGGAAAGTCTCTGGGCACCACGCCTAACTCCTTGCAGTGCTCCCACGACAACAAGGGTGTAGCGAGAGTAGGCTGCACGTCGATCCATCCGTGACACGACCTGTCGCCGTAGGTGATCTCTGCATGAAAGGAGCCCACAGCGTCTGGCATCTGGGAACCGTCCGCATTGTAGTACTGCAGCTGCGGCGGTGGTCCCAGGTCGCGTTTGGTGAGGCCCAGTTTCTGGAGGTGCTTCAGGCCTATCTCGTTGCTTTTGGGCTGGTTGGCGCTTGTCGTAGTGTCCATAGCGACTGCAGGCCTGACACTTGTGGCCTCGGGCAGGGCACCTGTCTGTGTTAACCAGTGGCCTACGGTCACATCGACACAGTGCGTCGGCGGCCGGCATGTCTTGGGGCCATGCTGCTTTCCACAGCTGTCACAGGAAGCACTAGGCGGAGGTGTGGGAGAACGTGCGGCAGTTTACGTTGTTGGCCGCTTCTTACCCTTCTTGTACTGTGAGATAGCTCTCACGCAGGTGGAACCCATCAGGAGGCAGTGGCGGACCTGGTGGCCTCGTGTATGGACATTCAGTCACTACCACCTGGAGTGTGGAAAGTTCCAGAGGGATGAGTCCCTGCACCAACTCTCCTTGCCTGACACCTGTCAAGATCATACTTGATCCAGGCTTCCTCCATTCCCGGCTGTGTGCCTTGCAGACGTCGATCTCCTCCGACAAACTCTTAAACGTACAAAAGTCGTCAAAGGATTCATTCTCCGCCTGCTTGCAGCTGGTGAAGGCGCGGCAACTCAAGCCTCGTTATTCCGACCTTTAACATGCTCCTGTAAAAGGTCGAGCACATCCGTCACTGAAGACAGAATCGGAGGCACTTGCAACGTGTGCTCCAAAACTCTCTGGGTCTCCAGCGACAAACACATCCGCAGTTGGATGAACTGTTTGTTTGGAGGCATTCTCTGAACGCTGGCCGTACTAGTCGGGCGTGTCAGCCTTGTGCTTTGCGAGAACGCTGTTGATTTTCACTGGCTGCCTAAACATTGCACCATGCCTGGAAGTGGTGGGCAGAATCCTGTCCTGGGAAGGCTGGCTATAGAGAAGAGGATTGCCCTACTGAACAGCTGCCAGAAGACGACTCCAGAAGCCAAGTTAAAGGAATCGGAAAGTGCATTTGATCTCGCCGCCAACAACAATAGAGGTGACAGACAGTTTTCAAGAGGTGATTAGCAAGAAAGAAAACAAGAGGAGGCGAGAGGAGGCTAAGAAAATTGAAAGGGCGGATAGTGGATGTGAGATCAAGAATGAGGTAAAGCAGTGACGACACACACATAAGAAAGTAGAAAGAATTAACGGGGAATAAAACACAGCAGGTCTTGGTGAGAATCCAACACCCTTCTTCAAGAATCAGAGTAGTGATGGTAATGTTTCAAGGGAAACACCAGTGAGTGAAACACCAATGCCACGGACCTTTATCACCCTGCCCGCTAAACAAACAAGGAAGTTGAAATCATTGAAATCCGTCGTGAGAACGGTTTAATTGGATAGATGAAGTACTGCAGACAGTAATTCTTCAACATTCAATTCCGACAAGGTAAGACTGGAATTTTATCAAGAGTCAGACTTCGACGTCTGCGAAACCATTAGTACCGTTATTTGGACAGGGTTGTCCTGGTGCCCTCCCACAGCAGACGCTGATGAATGTTGCCATCCTAGCGGAAACGATTCCCTATACGCTGACATCGAAGATGCGTGTGACTTAATTCTAATATACCAGCATACGTCGACATTACCGGGGAAACACTCCATTGCCGCTGTTATTGTCAAGGGAAGCGAAGGGTATGCTTGTTCATCAGGAAGCCCATCCAACTCTTCCACCACTTTTACGCAGAACTTTATCATCTGGGCCTGTATTTCCAGGTTATCTGCCTTTGGCTTGGGGTTACACCTTCACCGCCTATGCCGACGTGATCTTCTCAGATGTCGATTCTGTTCACGTAAACTGGCCAACCCGCTACCTGTTTAGAAAATCAAAGACCACCTTAATAGGGGTGGTGGGCTATGTAGATGATCCTCAGGTGCTGTAAATGGTGGCGGCCGGTCAATGCTGACTCACGGCAGTGCCCCAGTCGCCCATCTGTCCTGCCGGGAAAGGCCTCCTCGAGGCTGCAAGTCTACCACAAAGCCTCTACAGTCTAATAACATTTGCTCTCGTTTGGTCACAGGCTGAAACGGGCAACAGCACCTACCATCTCCCTAACTCAAATCCACAACTGAGCCTCCTCCCCGTCTCTACCTCACATTGTCGCTTCCTCGTGCCCACCAGTTCCCCCCACAACCCCTGTCTTTACTCTGATGCTGTCAAGTCTCTGTGCTCCCACCAGTGCCCCCACAACCCTCCAGGATATGACACAGATCACGTCCCTCCAAGGATTTCCGCCATCTATGTTGAGAGAAACTTCTGTTACACTCTGTACCGCCATCTCCGGACCTACACCGCCAACTCTTGCCCTCTGCTACATCCAGTCACTCCCCTTTCTGGTTTGACATGTTGCAGTAGTCCCCCTGTGAGCCCCCCTGCTCACGGCCTGTGTGTACTGCTGCCCCCAAGCCAAGCCCTGCCTCTATCTTTTCACGTCACGTGGTGCCTCAACTCACTACTCCACCACAAGCCAAACGGTTTCATTCAAAGGTTCTGAGGGAATACCTACACCTGAGACTCCATCCCCGGCGACCTATACTCCACCGACATGCCGGCACCTAAGGCCATCTGTCCACGTCAGACAGGTACTCAACTGGCCTGCTCTGTAATCGGGTCTAATACACCAAATGGATAGCAACGCTACAGTGACCGCAGGTACTACCTGGAACATAAACGGTTGCCAAAACGCTTGGTGCTCCTCAAAACCTACGCTTCATACCAAGATGCCGATGCTGTGCCTCCAAGAAACGCGGTGCTGCTGGCACCTGCGCTCAATCCACCCTGATCTTGACGATGGACACGTACGAGGCCAGCGTATCGTGACTGCGGATCTACATCGCCAGCGATGTGTCCCCTACCAGCCTCTCGACGTCTCTTTGATGAAGACACTGACGCACACGTCATCACAATCACACTATGCTGCATGTCCCTCAATATTGTCAATACCTACGTGCCTCCCTCCACCCCTCACTTCGTACCAACCTACCACACACCATATCACCTCCACCCCCACCTCCTTGTGGGGGACCTCAATACCCGACACGCTGTAACCGGTGACGACAGCCGCCACTACAAATAGTATCAATCCCTGACTCGATCTCAACAGATTATGTACATGAGACTGTGCTTAGAGTACAGGTACCTATGGGAATACATTGGCAACCCTGAGCCTGGCCGCACTGTTTGTAAATTTTGTGGCCAACCCGACTCTCACACCCTCTCTCACTACATCCTCACTTGCCCTATGACCTCCTCCTACAGGTCCCCAGCCGTTACCAACACACCTTCCCTCCCTGACCAGATATCTCCTCCGAGTCACAGGCCTGGCACTTGACATTATTAGGGACCTGCCACGCTTTGCCATAAACAGATGAAATGTACCGGGAACTTTCCTCCACACACTCATCATTCTGTCACTTTATGTAACTTCCTTGACAAAACCTATGACCCTTCAGGCTTCTTCGCCCTTAATGCACGAGTCAACTTAGCATGCTTCCCAGATGGGTGCTGTAAACGCTTCTGCGCTTCACCTTGCACAGGATGTAAGGGGTTTAATAAACTAGCCCCTCGGGGCAATCTAAAAAAATCATTTAATAGGCACTCAGGCATTTCATCAACATCCAAACTTTGAGGATGTACATAGATGTTAACAATACATATAGACCTCCCTTGGGTAGATTTTAACACAAACTTTCAACCCCATTCTACTTGTCAGCTATTACCAATTCATCCGGTACATTTTTCCGAACATAAGTTAACAGACCTCTTGTATTATTTCTATTATTAGCTGGTAAACAGAAACATTGATAATCACGTAAATTCATAAAATTACCATCCTCCATGCCCTTTCTCTTAAGGCTATAACATCCACCTTATACAACAGTACAAGCATACACATCAGTGGTCCTAGGACGTGCTTATTTACATTCCAAGAAAATATACTAAATTAGTCTCCATTTTCCTATTAACAACGGAAACTAACCTTATTCTCTCATTCACAAACTGTTCCATTATTTTCACTCGAGCTAATACCTTATCATGTAATACTTTGGGAATGTCACCCACTTGCGTGTTACCTCTTCCTTATGCCCCCATTTGGTCCCCAAAGCAAAGATGGTTTGTCAGATTTTAATACTGTATTATTTTCAACCTTCTTCCTTTAGTTCAACATCCACATTTCTTTTGTTCACAAAACAAGTTACCTTCTTGTTGTCCTCTACCTTTTTTCTAAGCATCTGAATTTTGCCTGAGTTGAACTACTACACCATACACATCACCAAACTTGTCAATTACCTTATCTTCTGGAACAACTTTTGATGCAGCTCCTGTACCATTTCCTGTTACCTTCAACGTGTCACCTGTTCCATCCCTTCTTCCACACTTTCACCTGCAACTCCTCGTCCTTCCTCCTTTTCTCGCTGTTGCATTTTCCCCATGCTCTGCCACTGAGCACCACCCATCAGTGGCTTCATTGTAAATTGAGGAACCGTATTAAGCGTGCCACCAAATTGCAACAAGTAGCGCCAAACATGTTGCCAAGACTTTATTTTATTTCCGCATTCTCTTGAATTATGATTTTTTCCACAGTAACAACACCGACATTCACTTTGACATTTTCAGGCCACATGGCCCTACCTGCTGCACTTGTAACACAGAACTTTGCAATTCTCCTATATCATATTCCATAAATTAATATTTTCCGGAACGTCTCCCTTCATCATGGCTATCACTTGGTTCTTCTTCTCACCCGGATTTCGTGTCGCTTTACCCATACGAATCGTGTATCGCCAAGAAGAAAATCAGGATCCAGTATAACCGGGTACATGAAGACGATCACCTTAATGTGGGGTTCTGCGTCCTGAGGCATCGTCATTATCTTCCTAAAAGCTAGGTCGTCATTAAAAACTTTACCGCCTCATCCCCAGCTATAGTCAGATTGAACTGTTACGACCTTCCTAAGCAGGGGTTCAAACTTTTTATGCTCTCTTCCCAGTGTAGCAGCCCACAGCAACTGCTCTAGAATGACATGCGTAAATTACTTGAAAGTTCAGCCTCCTCCTACCTGAGCGGTTTCACCACCCGGGCTGCTCGGCATATTGGTATTTTCACAATGATCCATTCGACTAAACCTGCTATGTTTTATTCCAGTTGAATTCTTTTCTGCTTTCTTCTGTGTGTGTAGTCCTCTTCTTCCTCTTCATGATCTCATCACTGTCATTTCCTTCATTTTTTTTCACAGACTCGCCTGTCTGTCACCTCCATTGTTGGTGGCCACGGATCATCTGGTTCCGATTCGCTACTTGAAAGCCGCAGGTCGTCTTCTAAGTTGTTCATTAGTGCAATCTTTTCTTCTAGCCAAAGCCTTCACAAGTTTCTGCACGCCAGTTGCCCCAGGCATGGTGAAAAGCTTAGGCAGCCAGTGAAAATCAGCTGTGTTGTTGCAGAGAACAAGGCTGACACGTCCGACCAGTATGGTCAGCGTTCAGAGAGGAGAGAGATGATTTAAGAAATCAACATCTTAATGAATATCAAAATAGCTGTCAAACTAACACTGCTGGAGTTAACAACCTGACCCACCTCACTGCCATCCTCACTTGCGCCATCTGTGGGTAAATTTAACGACTGCTTCTGACTGACAACTCAATGAGTCTCGTGGTTCACGGAGGAGTCGATGATCTGACTGTTTTCGAGTATGTATAGGACACATGAACACACACATACGTGAGCGCTGTTGCCACGTTAGCTATATCTTGGGTCCCGGTGGACAAGGCGAATTGTTGCCGAGTGAACATGCAACTTTGTAGATAATTTCACCTCCCTACAGCTGAAGACACGGGTGCAGAGTCTACCAAAGCTTGAGATGTACATCTGATCCGATGTTGAATCTCTTTACCGATGTCTCCGGTGGACAGGTGAGAGCCAAGGTACTGGAAGTGGTTAACATTAGAGAGGGTAGTACCATTAACCTGGTTGGATGGTGGAGGTGGCTGAACCAAGGGCAGGCTGGAAAAGAATCTGAGTCTTGCTTGCATTCACCTCAAGGCCGAAGTGTGCATACGCATCTTCTTAGGTAGAGGATCTGTTTTAGTTCACGTTCAATGTAAGCGATGAGGTTGAGGTCGTGTGCATACTGAAGTCCAGTGATGAAAGCGGGCGACACCTTTGTTCCTGCCTGGAGTCGTCTTAAGTTGAAAAGTACTGGATGTCCACCCCACCGGCTAAATTGGCACTGGCACGAATAAAGAAGGTAGCCAGCAAAATGGAAAAGAGGTTGGTGCCACTATACATCCTTGTTTTGCCCCGGTTTGTATGTGGGGAAGAATTCAGGATCATTATTATGCAGGACATTGTTGTTAAGCTATCGTGGAGTTTTTCTCAAAACGGCGATGAATTTTGGTGGGCAACCATAACGAGGGCTTCCCTGTTAACCGAGTCAAGGTCCTAGTAAAGGTCATTAGAGCCATGTATGTACAAATTACGACGCTATTCTCTTCACTTTTCCTGTATCTGGAGGCAGCAACGATCATGCCAGTGGTGCTAAGTGATGGTCTGCAGCCACATTGAGTTTGGGAGGAAGTTTTTCTGCCTCAGGAGAATTCTGTTTAAGGACTCAGGCGGAAATTTTGCCAGTTATGGACAACTGCGAGGTCCAGCGGTAGTTGCCACAGTCTGACCGGTCTCCCTTGTTCTTATAACTATTGATGATGGAGGCGTCTTTAAGATCTTGGGGATACCTTCCTGTCATGTCGTACACCGCTGTCTATGATTGGCTAATCAGATGATACCGGGAACGACCAATGTCAATGAGGGTGGTTCCGAGCCTGTATGCTATATAAGTTTTCTAATGTTTTGATTTACGATGTTTTTATATCGGTGCTATTTAGTTTTGGTTGTTAAAACATTATGTAAGAACATATTCTGTTTTATAGAATATGGTGAAAAACTTATATGTATTATTAGGATTAGTTGGCAACCAGGCCATATCCGTGTGGTGGTGGTGATGGTCACCACTTCACACCGCTCCTGAACCAAGAAGACCTCTCAACAAGACCTCCTGCTGGACCCGGAACTGTGAAGACCGCCCTCTCCTTGCTTCCGCATTGTTGTGGCCATCTTCCCGGACCGGACCACCCTGACCGTCATCGTCACAACAACTCACGAGCGTTCTCGACATCAGGCATTAGCTTGCCCTCCCCACTAGTGGTGTGAGTGACCCACTCAGCGGAAACCGGGTCTGCGCAATATTCCGGCGTGGTTTTGAGCTCTTTCCTTCTACTACTGTGATTTCCTTTTCGCTCTGGCTGGGACCTGCACCCTCAAAGTGTATTCGTCCTGCGGTCCCCCCCTGCGCTGTTCCTCCCCTCCCAGGAGATTGTGAACTGAGGTTGGAGCAAATCCATCCAGCCGAGTCTTTCCAGGAAAACCGTGATCGTGCTGATCCACCTGAGGGTAGCAATCGCTATCCTTCCCCAAATATAGGCACATAGCTCACGTCTATGGTGAGCAGTCACATACACTAGGAGTAGAAGCACCACAACGGGGCCTCCTCAGGAAGCTCAGGAACCACTCTACGACCACCAGCCAGTGAAGTGCTGTAATTCCTCCTGTTCCTCCCAGCAGAATAGATGGGATCTAAAAAAAAAAAAAAAAAAAAAACCGGTTATATGGTGTACGCCCTCTAGCCGCGACCCACCTGAACCGCCAGCCTGACGACCCGAACTACGACAGGCATCGCTGGAAAAGCAGACCAGCCCACGCGCCCTCAATGAAGCCCTGAAAAGCGAACACCGCCTTACATCCAACAACTCCACCACCACTGCTACCGCCACTGAGGAACAACTGGACGAAGGTAGAAAACGAAACACCCAAACGTGCCTTTTCCGGGGAAACGAATGCCAATCAAGCAGCCCAAAAAGGCACCCATCACCACCACCAGCTCACCTCAACGACACTGCCAAAATTCCGAATCACGAAAACGGACGCAAAACATATATGCCGCCGTCACAGAGATGGAAAAGCAAAACCCACTGTAAGTTCTCAGTGCGGCCCAACCTAAAGGAGATGATTATTCACCCCAAAGACAAGGACTCTGCCACCACCCTCGACTTTTGCAAAACCACCACCACCGTTGCGTCAACAAAAGCTGGACCCCCGCCAGAAACCCCAATGATGAAGTCAGTAGTCCTCCGGTACCCAAAGGGCTACCTCTCGAACCCCTGGAGAACCACCCGAAAGATCTTAAAAAGCCAGAGTCTCTCTCCTGTCAAATAAGACAGCCACCACGAAAGTGCTCATAACGCACTACAGCTCACCCCCCAGCACCATAGACCTCAAAGCCTGGGGGATCTACGAAGTGAGGCCACTTGATCCCAGGCCCTGCGGTGCTTCAGATGCCAAGAAATACGGGCACCATCAGACAAGGTGCACGTACAAAATCTGCGCAGTCTGCGCACAGAAGCACAACACACACACCTCCTGCCTCCTGGGGATTGAAAAATGGGAAAAAAATTGCTTTAGAATTAGTAGCAACTGCGAGGCAAACACCACGCCTGGAATCCTGGATGCTCCGAGAGAGAACAAAAGAGGATTCCAGGCAAACCGACTCCAACAGCAAAGATCGGCCCCAACGCCTACCACACCAGCCCACCATATTTTCGTGTGGGGCAAAAACCAAAACAACAAAGACAACCTCCTCAGCCAGTCAACTTTTAAGGTGCAGCCCGGTTCCTGGCCTCACTACGGCCACCTCAGCCCACCCAAGCGGCAAGACAACGACAACCACGAGAAAGACAAAAAGCACACGCAAGGCGCACCAGAAGGAATGATACCACGTATCAGACAGCCAAGGTACTGACAACGCCATGGAGGGCCTAGCCGGAATACTAGGCCACAAGGTCAACCACACAGCTCAAATACTCTGGGGGCGTCCTCGGAGCAAGTCGCCACTGGCTCAGCCAACTCAGTGGAGGAAGCCACGCCGGTCCTCACACGAGTGACAGCCAGTACACTCTACCGAAGGCCACCAGAGAACCCGGATACTACCGACAGCTCCCAGGAAAGAAACTGGACGTTTCAACTCCCTGAACCGAACCACACGGCCCAGAAGGCAAAACCACAGAACGAAGATATGAACACCAGTCCAGTTGGAATCGAGCGGACATCTCCATCGAGGACCACAGAAAGTGATGAAACAGTGGTGAAGAAAACATCAGCACCCTGAACATCCTAACATGGAATGCTCAGGGCATCAAAAACAAGAAACACTTCTACAAGAACACCGCTGTTTCAAATTCAGCGGTTACAAGACATACAGGAGGCATTCACGCAAGAGCGTCAACAAGAGGATGTATGATCTTGGTCAAGTCAAGCATACCCTCCGCCGATGTCACGCAGCAATTTCCATGTGGGGAAAACATCAGAACTGAGCCGTCAAAGTAACCCTCAAGAACAGGAATTAACTGTTTCACAACATCTACAGAACCCAAGGGGCTCACTGGAGGTTACTCAATTATTTGCTTCGGCTGCTGACCACGCCACACTCATAGGAGGGATTTCCGCGCACATCTACATCCTTCCTAAGCTCGGCAAGCCCCACAAATGAAGACGGCCTACACCTATACACACCTTTCAAGATACACCCGAGATCTGCCTCTGAACACCGGAGAGCCCACCCACACTAGTGGAGAGCTAGATCAAACCTTCGTCTCCAGTGCACTACAGCCTTCGGCCTCCTGTGAATACACCCACATGACCAGCGACCACTTCATAACCCGACTCCCGGATGGAAATACAATGCCAAAAAGGCAGACTGGGGACTCTTTAAGAAACACCTGGCTAAGTGGCGCGAAAAAATCCTGACCGGCCGGCAAAACTGCCCGTGGATGAGACAACCCTCCACCAATTGGTCGAGGCGTTTCGCAAAGCGACGAAAGAGGCTATCCCAAAAAGCAAAGCCCACATCAAAGACAGGTACGTGATTACTACATTGCTACTGTCCCGGGGTGAAAAAGACTCAACCACAGAGTGAACATGGCCGAAGAAACTACGGGAGACATCCACGGCAACAAACAGACATCTCCTGCAAGTCATAGTTAAGGATACCAGAGAAAGGAAGAAATAAAAACGTAAGCTGGCTCAAGTGGTGCTCCGAACTGAACGAGCACACCTCCTTGGCAAGATGTGGGCCCAGATCCGAAGGGCATCTGGGAAGGCAACACCACCACCACCAACCCATCCCCAACCCCAGAAGGAAGCCGAGGGAGCTTGCAAAACTGTTCTCTGACCGAGCAGCAACGAAAAAACCTCCCGAGACAGGCGGAGGAGACACAACAGTGTGTCTGCGACCCAGGTCGAACTCTCCCGAATGATCGAAGAGGCCTGCAACAGTGAAGATGACACTGACAGACCTTTCAGCCAGCAAGAACTCAGAAGTCGCTAAAACGAAGCAAGGACACAGCACCGGGGCCGACAGGATAACCTACTCCCATGCTTTCTCATGCCGGTACAGCCGGACACGAGCTCTGCTGCAGAAGCCATCAATGCCTGCGTGGACAGCACAAAAAGACTCCCACCCGGAATGGAAGAGGGCAGATTGGCCCATTCGAAGCCAGAGGAACCAGACAAATAGGGGCCCATCTCCTTTCTCAGCTGCATAGCGAAGACGGGAGAAAAAGATGGCTCTCAGCAAACTCAAGTGGAAGAAGTGGGCAGCCCACACCCTCACATCTTTGCTTACACCGGGAACACCGGCACAGGCAACCAACATCGCCGAGATACTCAGCACAGTGGACAACAAACCAGCTCAATTGGTCTTCACTCGACCTGGAGAAAGCCTTCGAACTAGCAAATCATTAGCCCGTACAACTACGCTCGCTAAAAAAAGGCGTCAAAGGAAGGTTGCTGGGGTGGATCCAGAACTACCTCACAAAAGAAAGCACGGAAGTACGCTTTCAGGAGCAACCTAAAAGCTACAGGGTCCATGAAAACGGAACCCCACAAGGAGGCATCCTCAGTCCAATGCTGTTCAATGTCTGATGGAAAATCTAGTCAAACTTCCTTTCAGACATAGCCAAGCTCTATGCTATGCAGACGACTTACAGCTTAGCAGTAAGAGGATCGAGCAGACTAGCCAACACCAACACGCACTCCAACTTATAGAGAGTGCAACAGACGCCAGACTCCAAGATAAATCAGCCAGAGTCGAAAGCGATAGCCATCTGCACAGACAAGCCAGACAAAGTGCTCTCCATATTACAAAACACGCCGGTAGTCTGGACCAACGCCCACCAGTGTCTTGGAGATCTGGTTTGACCAGAAACTCACCTTCAAGCCACCAACTCAGAGTATCTCAGGCGCTGGGACAAAAGAGCAGACACAATATAATATGAGGTCGCTCACCAGCAAATCCACAGGAGCAAACCTTCATGTGCTCAAAGCCTACTACACGGCCGCCATCAGATCGTTGGTAGATTACAGTGCTCCAGCACTCATTGGACTGAGAGAAGACCAAATAGCTAAGCTAGAAGTCATCCAAAACAATGCTCTCAGGACCATGCTCGGAGCACCCATGTGGACCAGAATTTGCAATCTGCAAATGGAAACCGAACTACCACCCCTGGCAGTACGAGTCAAGCAGGTGACAGCCGGTCTCCTCGCCAAAATCTGTAGAGCAGACAAGCCCACAGTTGCCAAGATTCGAATCAGTGCCTCCCTCCACCTCGACCACAGAGTGCGAGGGGCCACCTGGTCGCACGAGGCAAGCGAGGTCATCCGACACCTGCAAGCAGAAACACTCGTCAAGAACAACCAAGACACACGAGACAATGGTTACGCTGTTCCTCCACCATGGAGCCCTCCACCAGCCACACTCAAATTTACCGACCTAGGCGATAGTAAAGCCAACCTCCAGAAGGAGGACCTCAAAAAAATAACTCTCGAAGCCATAGCCACCGAGACACCGGCTGATGCAGCATCATACTTCACAGACGGCTCGGTGGACCCAAAACATCATAGATCCGGAGCGGCCTTCTACACCCAAGGTCAGACCCTCCAATGGAGACTTTCCAATGACTGCTCCACCCTACAAACAGAACTGGTAGCAATCTCAAAGGCCCTACAACACGCTGCAACACAACACAACAAGTCCATCATAATTCACACGGACTCGAAATCGGCCATGCAGGCGCTGCAACACAGTCAACCAAGAGACAACGTCCACATCATCACCTCGATCCTCGCACAGCTACAGGAATTCCAAAGCCAAAACCGACCAGTCGTCTTACACTGGATTCCCAGTCATGTAGGGATCGGAGGAAACGACGTGGCAGACGAAGCAGCCAAGGCAGCTACACGTTCTAGTAGCGTACACATCCAAGTTCCAGCAAGTGTGCAACAGATCAAGAATCACCTCAGAAAGACTACCAAGCTCCACATCAAAAAGAGCTTCCTTCATGCACTCAACGCTGGTTCCCAATCAGCCAAATGGTACCTGGCGGCCACAAAAGGGGAACCACCTTTCGCTGACAAGAAAACTCCAAGACAAACCCAAGTCAGCCTTCATCGACTACGACTAGGGTACAAGTGCTCCTGGCAGATGATCGGAAATGACGTCATGGAATGCACCTACTGTCAGGAGCCAGCAGCCAACCCACTTGAACACTATCTCCTCGATTGCGAGGTCACACAAAGCCTCCGAAACAGAACTCAAATCTCCCAAGAAACACACACAACACCAGCGGCCACTCTAACCCGAAAGGCCCATACAGACCACATTCACCACCTACTCGGGGTCATCACACGATACCCACCACCCAGATAGCTTAGAAAGCATCCTCTCCCAGCAAGTGCGGACCCCAGTTCGGGGGGCGCGCCACTCCGAAGCTGACCACGTCCAAGGGTGGGGGCTGGTGGTAAGCGTCCACTGATCGGGGGTCCGCTCACACTTGCAACCTGCAGTATCCCTCCAATCTGCAGGTGGGACCACCTCCAATCCCAATCCGGTCTGGCTGCTCCTGGAGCTCCAGCCGGAACCACCAAACGGGCCGCCTATAGGCAAAGGCCCGTGTCGGACTACGGTCCGACAATCTCAACAACAACAACAACGCGATGGTCACGGCAGAGCAGCGTGAGCCACCGACTGAACCGGACAGCACGCCGACGTGGGGTACAAGATAGCCGCCGAGTTGTGCGTGAAGTAATTGGAGATATTTGGACATGAAAACTTGCTCTTGAATGTAAATTGTGTAATATATGTCATTTTTACACGACGAGTTTCCATAAGCCCTTCCTCTGGGTCTGAAAGTCCGGTGACAACTGACACTTCCACAAGAAGAAAGTGACGGCCCAGCGCCACCTTCGCAATCTAAAGAACGACTGGTTTAAAAATAAATCATGTGCAACACAAAAAATTGCAGATCAGCACAAGATGCGCAAATTTTTCAATTCCACAATGACATTTTATAGGTCAATCACTCATGGCACAGCCCCCTTCCCCTCATCCAAAAGTAACTCCCTAATTAAAGACGAAGAAGGCATCTTTCAGCAGTGGAAAGAGCACTACCATTCACTGTTCAACCAAAACACCGATGTGGATGTCCTGACTACCAAGCAGGTCCCTCAGCATCCAGAGCTGACCCACCTCAGCTATCCCCCATCCCTGGATGAGGTAGCTACTGCCAAAAACAGATGAAAAATAACAAAGCCTCAGGGCCTGATGGAATCTCAGCCGAGGTGTATAAAGCAGGAGGACCTCTGCTTACCAGCCATCTCCACTCTCTCCTGGAGAATATATGGGAAAAGGAGGAAATTTCCCAAGTTCTTAAAGACGCATCCATCGTCAATATTTATAAAAGCAAGGGAGACCGGTCAGAATGTGATAACTACTGCAGGATCTCGCTGCTGTCCGTTTTGGCTGCCCACCAAAATTCATCGCCATTGTGAGGCAACTCCACGATGGCATGAACGGCAATCCTGCACAATAGCACCCAGTCTGGGTTCTTCCTCATCCAAACGGGGGTAAAAAAAGGATATGTACTGGCACCAACTCTCTTTTCCATTTTTTTGGCTGCCTTCCTTACTCGTGCCAGTACCAATTTTGCTGGTGGGGTGGACATCGAGTACTGGATGAAAGGTCTTTTCAACATAAGACGACTCCAGGTAGGAACAAAGGTGTCAGCACCTTCGATTACTGAACTTCAGTATGCAGACGACCTCACCCTTGTCGCTCACACTGAACACGACCTACAGGAGATCCTGATCTCTTGTGCAGTTGTGTATACACACTTCGGCCTTGAGGTGAAAGTCCATTAGACTCAGATTATCTTTTAACCTGCCCCTGGTTCAGCCACACCTCCACCATCCATCCAGCTTAACAGTACTACCCTTTCTAATGTTACCCACTTTCGGTATCCCAGCTCCCACCTGTCCACCACTGCGGATATCGATAAAGAGATTCAACATCGGATCAGATGTGCATCTAAAGCCTTTGACAGATTCCGTGCCCGCGTCTTCAGCTGTAGGAAACTAAAATTATCTGTAAAGTTGCACGTATATCGAGCAGTAGTCCTCCCCACCCGGCTCTATTGCAGCGAGACTTGGGTCACATACAGGAGGCACCTCAAGGCACTCGAAAACTTTCACCAACGTAGTCTACGTTTCATCCTCCTTACCCGCATGGACGACAGTAGACTGCCAAAGCAGCTACTTTACAGTCACGTAAATAATAGTAAACGTAATGCTGGCGGGCAACTGAAAAGGTGTAAGGATAGTCTTAAGACAAACCTGAAAAAGTGCCAAATCGACTCCTTCACCTGGGAGACGAACACTCCACACTCACGCTTGGAGAAGCACCACACAAGAAGGTGTCAATACTTTTGAGTTAGCCCGACTGAATACCGAGGCAGACAAGCGCCAACGCCGGAAATAAACCGCCGCCGCCCCTCCCGCACTAGATGTAGACCTCCACATGTGCAACATCTGTGAACGACTCTGTCGGTCCCATATCGGCATCTTTAGTCACCTCAGAACTCACCAAAGTAGGTGACATCCTTAATAACTCATATCATTGTGTCATAGCTGGATGATCGTCCTACTCGATTGCGATTGACTGCAAAGTAGTAGTAGTAAAAGAGAGTGGAGATGGCTGGTAAACAGAAGTCTTCCTGCTTTATACACCTCGGCTGGGATTCCATCTGCTCCATGGGTGCTGAGGGACCTGCTGGCTAGTCAGGACATCCACATCAGTGTTTCGGTTGAACAGGAAATGGTATTGCTCTTTCCAGCGCTGACGAATGCCTTCTTCGCCTTTAATTAGGGAGTTAACATCGGACGAACAGAGTGGGGCTGCGCCATGAATAGTTGGACCATAAATTGCTTTCATGGAATTTAAAATTTCGCGCTTCTGCTGCGGATCCGCATATTTTTTTTTTTTCCACTATTCATTCTTTAGATCGCGAAGTTTGCACTGGGCCATCACTTTCCTTTGGTGGAAGATTTCAGCTTTGGTCCGAGAATGAGGGTCGCTCTTTCAGTCAGTGAAGCCAACACGGTTATCGTTGACGAGTGCGTCGATTTCCTGGTTATTTTCTTAAAACCAATCCTGGTGTTTCCTTTCAATTTGGCCAAGCGTCTCGCTGCAGGTTTATGTGATGACAGCGTTGACGATACCCCATTCGGCACTCGTATTTAGGTGGTTTGTTGTTGAGTTGTTTACCAACCCATTGTCTAGCCGGTTTCTGAAAGCATGTTCTTCTGCTTGATCCTCCAGTCGTTTGGTGTTAAGAGCCGCTTCTGGAGGCTTGTTGCGTTCGTCGTTTTAAGGCGACATGAAGGGAGAGTTTGGCTCTGACGAGCCGATGATCTGTCTCAGTGATCTGACCCACGCATGGCTTGGGTGATGAGAACATCTCGGTGATCTCTTTCCCTAACAATGATGGAGTCAATGAGATACCAGTGTTTGGATCGTGGGTGTTGCCAAGAACACCTGAACTGACAAGTCAGCCTAAACAGAGTGCTGTGTGCGGTGTGCAGCACACTTGCTCAGGAGGAGTAGGCCGTTGGGATTGTACTTGCTAACTCCGTTTCTCCCTATGGCTCCCAGCCAGAAGTCAGCATTTCAGCCAACCCTGACATTGCAGTCACCTTCGCGCACAACCTTATCTTCTCTGGAAATAGAGGTTAACACTCTGTCAAGGTTGGCGTAAAACGCCTCCTTGATGTCATCCTCTTCATCCAGTGTTGGGGGCGAATACACTAATGAAGAAGGCTTGACGTGTGATATTCAGTGGAACTTGGAGCGTCATCAGGTGCTCGTTGACCCCAACAGGCATTTCAGTTAACCAATGTCGGATGGATTGGCGAATGGCAAAGCCAACTCCATAAATTCAGTTTCTCTCCGGAGCAGGTTCACCCTTCCAGAAGAAGATATAGCCGGGCCCCCGTTCTGTGATTCGACCCTCGTCTGGGAGCCAGGACTCACTAATGTCGATGTTGCACCTAGATGTTGCCACAAGGGCGGTTCTTCTTTCAGGACACTCATTTGTCCCAGTATTTAGAAGGGTCTTGACATTCCATGCAGCGACCATAAGAGGTTGTATAATTTGTGTTTGTTTTCATCTATGATTATGTTTTGGACCGCATTAGGATGACATTAATGGGTGTGGTTGCCCAGTCAGGTTGTTTTTTAGGCAGGTTATGTTTAGGACACCTTTTCTAGCCCCCTCCCCATTCCGGGCGAGTAGAGTGGCTCCTGGGAAGAGCTGCTCAGTCGCACAGACAGGACCAAGTTGCACTGCTGCTTAGAAATCAGTGCATAAACGACCATCGTATTTATGTGCAGTCATCCACTACAACAAAATTCAGCCCATAAGAGCCCGCACTAATAGCTATAAGAATAGCACCATTCCATCTAGTGTTAAAATAAAAAACAAATCCAGATTTATGTACTGTACAGCCCTGTAAATGTATTCAACGCATATCATTATGTCTAAATCAAATATAAGTTTGTATATTTTCACCCACCGGCTGCAACTCTATTAATAAACTGTTTATTATTATTATTATACACACACACACACACACACACACACACACACACACACACACACACACACACACACACATATCATCATCGTACTTACCTTGAAAGATAGTTTGTCCCAGGGTATGGTGTTGAGGATGCCCATCTCAGCCCTTTCGACGTCCAGTGAGAGAAAGTCGAGGTGAGAGAGACCCAGAGACCTAACTACCGTGTATAGTGGCACACACTGCACTTCGGTCTCCTTCCCCGCCTGAAAGTAGCCCATACTAGAGTTTACAAAAGCTACTGACGCTTTTGTCATATACGAATAACTTTTATTTTTATGACTATAGCTTAATGAAAATTAATTTGTATGCGAAAAAAAATGTGTTTCATATCAGTTGTCGTTTACCATCAAAAGATGGGCAAATTAAACCTAAATTAGGTTAGGTTCGGTTTAGTTAGGCCTAACATCTCATGTTTGCAAACTCTTGAGAAATTTCTGAGGGAAGACATCATCCAACACCTGGCCAAGCACAGTCATATCAACCCATCACAACACTGTTTCAATGAAAGAAAATCCTGTCAGACAAACTTACTCACGTTCTTTGAAACGATAACAGGCTACGTGGACCAAGGTTTACCAACGGATGTGATGTACTACATGGATCTCGCCAAGGCGCTTGACAAAGTCCCAACTACACGACTAACCTCTAAGATCCAGGCACATGGCCTCACAGGCAAGATTTTTGAAGTGGCTTAACAGTTGACTTTACGACAGACAACAATAAATAGTAATAAATGAAGTACATTCCGAATGGAAAAATGTTCTTGGTGGAGCACCACAAGGCTCTATGCTTGGACCCACCCTGTTTGTGATCTATATAAACGACATAGATGAAAATATATTGAGCCACAGTGTCAATTTTGCAGACGACACGAAGGTATTCAGAAAGTTAACAAGTCAAGACGATGTCGCAACAATGCAGGAAGACCTGAAGGAGCTGTTCAAATGATCTCGAGACTGACAAATGCTCTTTAACATTACGAAATGCAAGATGAAGAATACAACAACCCTAATCACGACTATTATGTTAAACACTTTCCTGGATATTTTCGATAAAGAAGAAAGATCTATGACTCGGTGATAGTTCAGTCATTGAAGGCGGCACAGCAAGTGAGGTAAGCAAACCGTGATTTGGGAATTGTAAAGCATACTTTCGAATACAAAGATAGGCAAATGCTCCTTCAACTGTATAAATCTCACGTACGTCCAACTCTGGATTACTGTGTACAGGCATGGACCGTGCCTTCAGAAAAATTTATCATCCCTAAAAAAACGTACAACACAAAACTACCAAGATGGTTCCGGAATTATGTCATCTCGATATCCAAGCAGAATGAGGGCCTTAGGAACGACCCTTCAGACAAGGCACAAAAGGGCAGATCTTACCGAGACATTCAAAATTTTGAAAAGGTGAACCCGGGCCATTTCTTTGTCACGCACCACCAACACGATTGGATATAACTACAACCTCGCCAAACTGTCATGCAGAACGAACATAAGGAAATACTTCTTCTCACCGAGCGTGGTAGACCTATATAACCGACTACCAGCTTAGGCTGTAGAATTGAGAAGAACAGTACTGGGCTTCAGAATAGCCCTAGATAAAATTTTCAAGAACAATGTAAGGATACAACACAGGCCACTGGCCTCCTTTCCCTCAGCATGGCCATCTCTATAGTGATTGATCTTTAGGTAAATAACGTAAATATACTTTACACTAAATATGGATAATTGTCTGATAGCGACAACTTCTCTATATATTTGTTTTTAACTTCTGACTGGCCGTACATAATCATGTAAAATGTAGATCATCATAATACATATAAATGAAGAATTAATAGAAAACCTTACCTAACCTAACTAGCTTTAAGTATAATATGGTTATTTTATGGTGATAAACGATATTTCAAATGAAAAAGAGTAAATTTTATCATATACAAATTAATTTTCATTATGCTATTGCAGCAAAAACAAAATGTTATCCCTGTTTGGCAAAGATGGCAGTTACTTTTTAATTCTTAATCGGTGATTATCTCTTGTAAATCCACAGTGGTGAAGTGGAGAAGATAAATCTCGCTAAAACCACACAGGCAAAGGGAATCACTGGAGCATCTTACCTTGCGTCTTTATTCAAGACATCTTCAGACGCAACTGAACTTACAACATCAGCAACAACAACAAAATAATAATGTGACAGGGGTGAATGGTGGATGGAAGTGAGTCGTAGGAGTAGAGAAATGTGTCGTGGCTTAACACGGCTTTCCCGATGGAGGTAAGACTGTTAGCAGCATTTAGCAGCACTCCGTCCGGCCACGGCAACAGAGGAAAGACCGAGGGGTTGGGTGCTCTTTTGGAAGACCGCCACCGCTATGAACGCTGCCTGGACACAAAAACCGCCAGGAGTCATAACCCGCCAGGTCCCGGCGGCTAGACCATCACCGTAATGATATGAAGAACGAAGAATGATGGTTGCAGTAGGGTTGTAGTAGGGTTGTTTGAACTTTTTCGTCAAAGATGGACAGAGCAACAGGACCTCTATGGACCACTCTCCTCCAGATGTATTGCTCTAAACTTGACCAGCTATCCTTCCTGCTTCACTCAGCACCTACTGATCTGTATCCCCGACGAACCTAGACATAAATAGATTGCTGATGAATTACCAGTTGATTGGCAAGGAGTATTCATCTAAAGGCGCCCCCTAATACCACACCTCGCTTAGAGCGTGATTGTTTAACTGTCATAGGATCAGCAGCAGCCTCCTGACCCTTTGTGAGCCTGTGAGCGTGCAGCAGCAACCCAAGCTGAGGGTCGTCGGGAAATTAGGACCTTGTTAGGGGAAGATCTTCATAAGTCTTCCAAAGTGACATTGCCCTTTCTCAATAACGCTTTCCAAAGAGTGAACGACCTGGCCTCCCTGATCTCACTGACAGTCATCTACCAAATAAGTGTAATAAACAAGAACGCCCGCACATGCCTACATCCATATGCGACCATTAGGAAAAACTGGCCAGAAGGTTTTAGGGCACCCTTCAGACCAGATGAGCCAATTCGTCAACCTCTCAAGGAAAAACAGATTTAGGCCTGTATCAGGTGTCGTGAGGATAACTCGTGAGGATTGCTCTGCCCAGCAACTGACGTGACTACGCCCATATCGTGAACTTACCAATAAGAGAATAAGAGACCAGAAGAATCTTTGGAAAAAACAGGCTCTGATTGGACACTCAGAATGTGTTCTCGGCAACTGGTGAACAGTATTGGAAATACAGGCAGTTTAGCATTGGTTGTAATATAGTGTGGCGTTTTCTGGATGGGCCTGTGGCGTATCGTATTGAGGCGTGATAACATGTATTTAATGTGGGGTTTTTTTCTGTAGTCGTATAATGAGTTTCTTTTCCCCCCATAGTATCTCTAGTTAGAAATAGGACGAGCACATATGACTTCATATCACGTCTTTGCTGAATAAAATTAACTTACTTGGAGGATATCTCTTTCCATTTTCCTTCTTAACTAATACATCAACCTAAACAAAGTGGTCCCCCAGTAACAAATGGATGGATACCAGAATATGTAGAGTCAATTGACCCACCTTTAATTAACTCCAGTGCCGCCCCCAGCTGAATAGAGTAAGAAGACCAACAACTTATATTATATAAGGACCTTCATCAATGATGATTTAATACTGATCATCCTCCCCCGCCGACCAGAGGGCTGAAAAGTTTGACTGTCCTCCAGTCTCCCGACTACCTCGCCTCTTGCACTCTCATCTGCAGACGCATCGTTCCCCAACTCCTCGAGCTTACCGACTCTGACATGCTAAGCTACCTCAAAGACCAATACAATGACAAGGTCACATCTGTACGATGTCTAGGAAAATTCGTAATGCTGAAAATCACCACAGTCATGCATACAGACGCCTTATCCTTACAAACCTATCCCCTCACAAGACTTCGAATTTTAACATTTTGTGAACGTGCATTTGTGCTATAATTGCTACAAATTCAGGTACAACTCTAATAAGTTGTGCAAAGAAACTAAAACTCGCTGTAAGTGAGCCATCAAAGCCACTCTTGCCACCTGCCGACATACCGCCGTCTGCAATAAATGACAAAACAAAAGGCTGAACTGAGGATCAACACCATTCCACCCACGAGAGACAGCACCCCATAATCTACCCGCGCCATTCTCCCCACACCCACGACCCATCCCATCTACGCCACCACCACCTCCACAGCGAGGATAAACCCCTCGACCACCTCCACCGACCACTACCAACAATGTAGCCAAGATCAGCTTGAAAACCCGCTTGTCACACTCCCCTGTAATGGGATACGTAAACTTTCCTACAATATGCTAAGGATGGACTTCAGGCTAACGGCCTGAAGGCCATAAATATACCAGAAATCTTTAGAACCGGGCCGGCCCTCACCTTCCACAACTCCCTTCACCGCCCACCCCACCCCTACTGCCAACATGCCCACCCCCTCAAGACGGCAGCACCCAAAACTGACCAGACCTCCTCCGCCACCTCTGCCCCGCCCACACCTGACCTCACCGAGACGACCGCTACCACCACACTTAACACCACTCAGACCACCAACAAACCTGACTCCCCACCATATAGGATTCGAGACTCGCCAGCCAGCCATCGCAGTAATCGGACCTCTCTCCAGACCCCTCACCGCCAAAGCCAGCCATCCTTGTTCTAACTGTTGACGACCGGACCATAAACCTCACCTCTCTGATCATCTTTGGACATCCCAGGAATCTCGTTTGAGGCAACGCCCCTTGTAGGCCTCCACCTTTGGTTAATGACTTAGACCGTCACCTCATGAGCGTTCAGGATTGTCAACCCTAGCTAGTCCTCCCCACGGGCAGGATGAGTGACCCACACTCCCGCTGGAGGGCGGCTATTGACTGGCAGTACTGACGTGGTTTGGGGTCTTTCTCTCTTACTAAAAACCTTCCTTGCTTACCCTGGCCGAGGCACCTGCTTTATTTAAGTATTCGTGCCGGAGCCCCTCCAATGGCGCACACCTCACAGCTGAGTGGGATTGTGTGTGTTCATTGGGGGTCGGGGATAAACAGGCCGATCTCTTGTAAAATCAAAGAAGGACCTCCAATAACCTTCTATAAACATAATGGCAGTAAACATAAGAATAAAAGTAAGAGATAAGAACAAACCTATCGATAGATCTAGCCTAACCACCCAAGCGTATGTTGAACTAGGTGTGCCCTTCAATAGGGTTTTCAATCTGAACGAAGGGTTCAGAGTCATTTGCCGAAATGAAAATGATGCAGTCAAACTGCTAACCACCAAGGCAAAACAAATCCATGCCAAGTGTTACCGCCGCTGGCTTCAGCTACAGTACTGGCGTTTGCTGCCTTACTCCAACAAACATTAAATCTCTTGGCCTGCGACCACGTATGCAGCGACCCCCCCACGCGACCTGAGACCTCGCCAGATGTAGCGGCTGAGGTGGGGGAGTGTTTATAGACAAGAGGTCCTGGTTCTGCTGAGTGTATGGTTTGGAGGATGGCGTGGCCGCCTGGCCATCATGATAGCAGATCGCCCTCTTCAGTGATGCTGTGAGGACCAGCCCTCTGCTAGCAGTGGTGAACACCGACTCACAATCCTGGCCGAGTTTTGTGTTGGAACAATTTACGCAGTACTATTGTCCCTTGGAATACCATATTGGTTCGCATTGACCCGCACTTGTAAGTACAGCCTAAGTGATGACATACCCCTCAGTACTGAAATATTGTTGACTAATTATACCTCCTCGTTTCTGCCTTATCTGGAGCAATAGGACAATGCGGAATGATGTGTAACTATGATTAATAGTTATGAACTTTGTATCATGTCACTATGCTTAATAATCTATTGTAATTAAGATGAAATTGTGTGAGACTAACTAATTATGTATCAGTTAGATCACCATGTAATACTAATGAACGCCTTGTTCTCTGCAGGTTTTGATCACATCAATAAATATTGAATGCGTCAAAAGGCGAGTTTCAATCATTTCCTTCCGACTTGTCCGTCACCTGAACGTCCTTAACTAAAGCGTTTACAGTCAAAACAAGGGACAAGGGACCGTATGGAGCACCTTTTTCAGTAAGGACAAGATTGGGTTGGACGATTAATGGGCCTCTGATGGGCAATTTAACTCACAGGTTTACAACGTAATGTTCCATGCTGACCGCCTCTACAAAAAAATCGTCTGGAAGAGCAGGTGAGGCGCTTCTGGGAGATCGAAGCGTTACACCAGACCATGGGAGATAGTTCCCCATCATCAGTGGAGGATAAACGTCATCGAGCTTTGGTCGTCGACTAGACGGAGTGGAGGGACACTACCAATTCCCAATTCCATTCCACCACCAACCGCCCTGTCTACCTGACAACAGAGCGCTCGCTTGAGCGTCGCCTACTGAGACTAAAGAAACGTCTATAGCGGGACGCAAGGCTGAAATTCAGGTACAAGGAAGAGATGGAAAAGCTATTCAACGAAGGCTTTACCGAAAGGGTGCCACTAAGACAATTATCGAAGTTCGGTGGCAGAAGCTGGTATTTGCCTCATCACCCAGTACTGAACCCCAACAAACCAGATAAGGAACGGATAGTCTTCGATTGTGCAGCGGCCTTCACGAAGACTTCACTCAACAACCAAGTGCTCCAAGGTCCGGACCTAAACAACAAATTGATTGGAATGTTCATGCGGTTTAGACGAGAGCCGACCACCCTAATGGCCGACATTGAAGCGATGTTCCATCAAGTGAAGGTAAACGCAGAACACAGAGACGCTTTACGATTCCTCTGGTGGAAAAGTGGAGATTTGACAGAAACGCCAATGATATATAGAATGACAGTGCATCTCTTCGGAGGAGTGTGGAGTCCCTCGTGCACGGCCTATGCTCTGCAACGGGCCTTCAAAGACTTCGGAGATGGCTTCCCGGATGCCGCAAATAGAGCGAAATCAAACTTCTATGTAGACGACCTGCTCCTGTCAGTAACTGAACCCAAAGAAGCAATTACGATATCTTGGCAGTTGCTATAACTTCTATCCCTGGAAGGTTTCAAATTCACGAAATGGATCAACAATGACAAAGAGGTCCTCATCACGATCCCATTTGAAAGTCGACATGCTGGAGTGAAGGAAGTGAACCTGGGATGTGAAGACCTACCCACAGAGAGAGACTAGGAAGTGATGTGGGACCTGAATGGAGACCAGTTTGCAGCAAAGGTTCAGGTTCCCACCCGACCGGCAACAAAAAGGGCTTACTAGCAGTGGTAAGCTCGGTATACGACCCTTTAGGATTCATCTGCCCTTTCACCATCAAAGCCAAGCTCATTTTTCAAGACGAATGCAGGTGAACGAAGGACTGGGACGAACCCATCACCAAGCAAAACCTTCACAAGTGGTTGCGCTGGCTTGAAGACTTGAAATCACTGCTACAGACCCGGGGGCCTGGGTCGTGCCACCTCATTTCAATTTCATCAATTCTGTGACGCCTCACAAGTGGCCTATGCAGTTGTGACGTACCTACGGACAGTAGATAATGAAGATGATGCCAGATGTCCTTTCGTCTGTGGCAAGGTTCATCTGCCCCCTCTCAAACAGCTAACGGCCCCAGGGCTTGAACTCTGTGCTGTGGTCCTAGCAACAAGAGCAGACCAGACAATCAGGCGTGAAATTGGAGTCCCACTTGAAGAATGCATGTTCTGGACGGACAGTATGATTGTGCTCAAGTACATCGCCAACATAGAGAAGCATTTCCAGACCTTCGTTGCCAACAGGATCTCAGCTATACATGAAGTCACGTAGACAGTTTCATACATTTTTTTATCGAGTCACCTGGAATCTACCAAAATGTCACTTTTTTCTGCTATGTTTTTAAGATGTTTGCGTATTTGTGACGCTGTATTTATTGATGAAGAACTGAAACACATTCAGTCCATTGCACAAAAACTTGGGTACCCTTCATTGTTTGTTGATCATTGTTTTATAAGGGCTAAGAAATCCTTTCATTCTACTCAAACCAGGCAAATTCCTACATTTAAGAATATTTTGACTCTGCCTTATCGCAATGAATTTGACCCGTTAGTTCAGTCCCTTAAATTATTAAATATTAATGTTGTTTTTAAGTATGACCCAACTATTACCAATATATTAATCAAGAATAGCCCAACCTTGAATATAAATGGAAGTGTTTACTGCATTCCATGTAGTAACTGTAATGGAAATTATGTAAGACAGACTGGGAAAGCATTGCAACTCAGAATTAAACAGCACAAGTACAATATTAGAACAGCATCTGAAAGCAGTGCACTGTTCGTTCATGTTAGGAACAATAATCATCCCATGGATTGGGAAAACAGCTTAGAAGTGTACAAATCATCATGTGTCACAGAAAGACTCTTGGTTGAAGCTAGTTTCATAAAGGAATTGAATTCTATAAAGCTTAGTGATGGACAGTGCAAAACTGATATGTTACACAAATTTATTTGTCAGTGGGGGCAAGGTTAAAAATGCTTTGAAAGCATTGGAGTTGGATGTAAAATAGATGATTAGTGGGTCCCATACTTTTTATCCTGACTTAACTTGACTAGCGGACCCCTCGTAAATTTATTTACAAAATAATTAGACACGGGAGTTATGCCGGACTTGTGGAAACAGGCAAATGTAGTACCCATATTCAAAAAGGGAGACAGAGCATCAGCGTCAAATTACCGGCCGATTAGTTTGACGTCAGTAGTGGGAAACTTTCTTGAATCAATTATAGTAAATAGCATCCGATCGCATTTAGAGAAAAGCAAATTAATCTAAGACTCTCAACATGGGTTTATAAAGGGAAAATCTTGTCTAGCAAATCTGCTGACGTTTTTTAGGAAAGTCTTCGAGGTAGTAGATAATGACGAAAATTACGATGTTATTTACTTAGACTTTAGCAAAGCGTTTGACAGAGTACCGCATCAGAGGCTTCTAAGAAAAGTGAAGGTTCATGGTATCGAGGGGAAAGTTTTAAATTGGATAAAATCATGGTTCACCGATAGAACACAGAGGGTCGGTGTAGATGGTGTTAAATCTGACTGGGGCTGTGTAACCAGTGGAGTTCCCCAGGGGTCAGTACTGGGCCCACTCTTGCTCATAATCTACATAAACGATCTAGATCAGCGCTTCTCAAACTATCTGATGTGGCGGACCGGCATGGTTTTTTTTCAATGTGCCACGGACCGGCGAGCGAAGCGAGCCAATCCCGGGGCACTATAGGCCCCACCCCCCCAGGAAAATCTTTTGAGATATGTCCTATTTCAGGGGCATTTTGAGACTATCTGTACTAAACATGAAGACATGATGTCTTATTCATTCTAAGGCCAATCATCATTGACGTAACAAGTCTTCCCAGTGTGCCAGGGACCAGTACCATATTTGTGCCATACAATTAATTGTTTACGATCAGAGAAAATATTATTTGAACATTCGTAGTAATATTATTTTATACCCGTATGATGCTCTCTGTTCCACTTCTTGATGGTAACTAACCACTTACCTGTGACCTGACATCACAGACTGCTGATCCACACGTGTGGAATAGCAGGGTTGCCAGCTGTGTGACACCCTTCACGGCTGGCACGCATAGTAAAAAATCGGCCATTTCTTTTAATGGGATGCATACATTTATTTTATCCAAAATTAAATAACTACCATACTTAAAATAAAAAGATTTATGTTTTGGGTGGATATGGCGTAACTGGTGGCCGAGAAACGTGGCAATTCTGGCAACACAAGGTGATGCGCCCTATTGATATCCCCAGGTGTGGTTCCCACAGAGTCAAACGCCACATCATCATGAAGGTGTTGTTATACGTATTTCAGTTCGCTGTTTTGCTGTTCATTATATCGCATTCGTTAGTTGCATAGCAATGACTTTTAACATGAGTGAGTAAATGAAAAATATAGCCATAATAAATATAAAAACTACAATGAAAATGTAAAAAAAAAAAAAGACCGAGTCAGATGTCCCGGCAGTGTCACGTGGTGTGGAACGTGACTATCGTTTCTTTCTTTTCTGAAAACTCTCCGCGTACCGGCAGACGATGGCTCACGGACCGGCACAGGTCCGTGGACCACACTTTCAGTAGCACTGATCTAGATGGCACCAACATAGGGAGGCAGATTAATTCAGGGCAGGATGCAAAATACAGGAGGATTTAAATAAACTGCAGGAGTGGTCAGAAAATGGCAAATGATATTCAACACCAGCAAGTACAGCGTACTTAATATTGAAGAACAAATACTGTCAATGTATACAGCCTTAACAACATCAACCTAGAGAAGTCGACTTGTGAATGAGACTTAGGGGTACTTGTAAGCCCGGACCTACGGCCTAGAAAACAGTGCGTTAATGTTCGTAATAAGGCAAACAGTGTATTAGGTTTTATATCTAGAAGTGTAAGTAATAAGAGTGCAGAGGTCTTATTGCAACTATATCTTGGGCTAGTCAGGCCGCACCTCCATTATACGGTTCAGTTCTGGTGCCCTTACTATAGAATGGATATCAATTCACTGGAGTCGGTGCAGCGAAGAATGACGAAAATGATTCCGGGACTTAGAAACCTTCCATAGATTAAAGAAACTAAACTTGCATTCCCTAGAAAGACGAAGAGTATGGGGATATATGATAGAAATATTTTAAGTGGGTGAAAGGAAACAATAAAGGATATATAGATAAAGTTCTTATAATATCCGAGCAAGATAGGACTCGTAGCAACGGATTTAAGTTGGATAAGTTTAGGTTTAGGAGGGAGATAGGAAGAAACTGGTTCACAAATAGGGTGGTGGACGAGTGGAACAAGCTTAGTAACTTTGTAGTAAGTTCTGGAATGCTGTAAAGTTTTAAACGGAGGCTAGATAGATTCATGGATGATAGAGAGTGGTTGTAACTCTCGACAGGAGCTGCCATGCACAGGCCAACCGGCCTATTGCAGACTCCTTATTTTCTTATGTTATGTTCTATGACTAGTCACGTCGCCCTTCCTCTTAAGCTCCTTGGTGTGCGGATTAGTGGATGTCATGTTTATGACCTGACCTCATGTTTAGTAAGGTCACCCTGTGTACTTAAGCCTCTCTCGGTCCATGTAATTCAATTGCCTCTGAAGATGTCTTGAATAAAGACGAAACCTAAGATGCTCCATTGTTTCCCTGCACCCTCAGAGGTGTATTCGTCCTCAGGTCCCCCCTGTAAGTTTTCACCTCCCTCCCAGGAGTTTGTGGAAAGGAGAGGGGGCCGGAGCTTATACCACCGCCGAGCCTTCGTGGGTAACCGTGATCGTGCGGGTCCACCCAGGGAGGGGGTCGTTATACCTCATCCTCCCCTCCCTCCAATTAGGTACACTAGGCTCGTGCCTCACAAAAGCGAGCAGCTTTAACACTAGGGTAGTAGGTTCGCCTTACGTGGCCACCGGGAGACACTCACACACCACACATACATACACACACACACACATACACTTACATACGTACAAACACACCTCTCTGGACGGATGATAACGAGAACGACGCATCAATGACTAGGACTACGGGTAACAGGATTCGGGTGCACTCCCTACCGGGAGAAGTATCCGATAAAATAAATGAGGAGTTAGGCACAATTCTGTGCGCACGCCTAGGAATCAAATTCGCCGCTCTAATAGAAGCAAAGGACTCTTTCATGGTGCTTTGCATAGAAGAAAAGGACGTCGATCTCATGTTATCGACTGAATCGACAGACACACTAAAAAAAGATAACTTCGAAATAGCCATCCCACCACAGCTTAGAGCTAAGACCATTACCAACAATTCACCAATTGATATAGCACAAGAATTAGAACAGAAAAACACATGGGCTAAAGTCGAAGAGGTGGTACTGCTCCCCAGGGCTCCAACGATGATGAAAGTAAGATTCAAAGAAATCGCCATGGACCAGAAGGCACTAGAAAATGGAATTTGCATCTCCCACTACCACCTTTCAAAAGACCTAATCGAAAAAGAAAATTTCTATCCCATAACACCTTGCTGGATATGTTAGCAATATAACCATGTATCAGCCAAGTGCCCTAATAAAGACAAAAAGTACTGCTCTGAATGTGGAGCTGAAGGGCACACATTCAGGGAGTGTAACGACAAAGAAAATTCAAAATGTCTGAACTGCAAAGGACCTCACCGCACTTTGGCAGCACGATGCCCAGTAAGGAAGGATATCATCAAAGACATGAAGGAAAAGGAAAAATCGAATAAACATATAGAAACTGACACAAACAAAACCTATGCTGCAATAACAAAGTTGCAAGGCACTACTTCTAAAGCGTTAGAAAAAACCAAAGACAAAACCAACGCAGAAAACACTTACTTGAACCTAAGTGAAGGTCTACCCATCACCATACTAGACACACTGATACATGCCCATATAAACAACGTGGATAACCCGGGAACATTCGGAAAAACTATCAAAGAAATGTTTGCAGCGAACAACCTACCACAGGTAAACTTCCCATACAATGCCCCATCAGCAGACATTTTCAAAATAATAACCGAAAACAGGTAAGATAAAATAACACAACAAGAAAACTGCACAGGAGCAGAGACTGCAATGGATACAACCCACTCCCAACTAACCACAACACACTAAGAGACCCTACAGAACACAACCGACCAATCAGCGAAGTCAACACCAGCAAGACTACGTAGAGAGAACCCCACTAGTCAATGTCCAGCCGACGTCAGATACAGCATAGGAATCAGGTTTTACTCAGTCAACTCCCAGCCAACAGTAACAAATGAGAGACTGTTAAAAGATATTCAAGAAGGAACGACCAAATACACATACGAAGATAACAGGGTAGAAGAGGGATTCATAGAAACACTAATACGTGGAGGAAAAATAAGCAGCAACTATAACAAAATCGAAAGCATAGACCTATCAAAATTCAAGAAAATAAGAACAGGACTGAAGGAAGAAAGACAGAGACTCTCCCCCGGAGAGACCAGAGCAACCAATAGTAGGCAAATTACTGGAAGCAATCATTTCAAACTCTATTCGAAATCACCTGGACAAGCACAGATTGATCAATGATTCCCAGCATGGCTTCACAAGCGGACGTTCTTGTGTAACTAATCTCTTAACATTCTTTTCATCAGTTTTCGAATCGGTGGACGAGGGGCACAATTATGATGTGGTATATCTCGACTTTAGCAAAGCCTTCGACAGAGTCCCCCATGAAAGACTAATTAGAAAGGTAGAAACTCATGGCATCAAAGGTAACATCCTAAAATGGATTAGGGCGTGGTTACAGGACAGGAAACAGCGAGTGAGCATTAACGGCACTAAGTCCCATTGGAGCAACGTCACAAGTGGAGTTCCCCAAGGCTCAGTGCTTGGACCATTATTATTCATTATATACATAAACGACATAGATATCGGCATAGACAGCAACATAAGTAAATTTGCTGATGACACTAAAATAGGACGTGTTATTAAATCTGACGAGGACTTAGCAAAACTACAGGAAGATCTAAACAAATTTTTCGAATGGTCTGAAAAATGGCAGATGAAATTCAATGTGGGCAAATGTAAAGGAGATGTAAACAGGGAAACCAGATACCAGATGAACAACAATGCCGTTGTGGAATCCGAGAGAGATTTAGGTGTAATGATAAGTAGGAATCTTAAGCCAAGTAAACAATGTGTTTTTGCTCGTAACAAGGCTAATAAAGTACTTGGGTTCATACAAAGGAGTGTTAGTTACAAGACTAGCGAGGTCGTCTTAAAATTATATCTAGGGCTTGTGAGACCTCACCTGGATTACGCAGTTCAGTTCTGGTCACCGTATTACAGAATGGATATAGAATCCTTGGGAAGAATTCAGAGGAGAATGACAAGACTAATCCCGGGCATTAGGAACCTTGAGTATAGAGACAGGTTAAAGCATCTTAATTTGCACTCCCTTGAGAGACGTAGAGCGAGGGGCGACCTGATAGAGGTGTATAAGTGGAAGGCAGGGTTAAACAAAGGGGACATTACAAAGGTACTCAAACTATCCAACCAGGAGCGAACTCGTAACAATGGTTTTAAATTCGACAAATTAGATTTAGGCGTGAAATAGGTAAAAACTGGTTTGGAAACAGAGTTGTGGATGAATGGAACAAGTTACCAAATATCATCATTAACGCGAATACGCTGAATAGCTTCAAACATAGGTTGGATGCTTATATGAGCAATAGGGGTTGGGCGTAAACGGGACTGCCCAGTATGGTGCCAATAGGTCCGCTGCAGTTTCCTCCATTCTTATGTTCTTATACTCTTACCAAGTTCCCACGACCCACGATTACGCAAAACAGAACACTGAAAATAATACAACACAACGTCCTGGCCTGGACACACACAAGAAAAGCAGAACTAACAAACATATACAACAACATAGATCCAGACATAATTCTCATAAACTCACACGGACGGAAAAACAACTATTACACACATCACGTGAACACATACGAAGAATTTAGCGACGGAGCAGCAATAGCCATCAAAAGAAACATCAAATACAAACTCATAGACAACTTCCAAACCGACTTCTTAGCTGTCGAAATCAACACAACTAAAGGCCCAATAATAATTGGAACAACATATTTACCTTGCCGACGACAAACATTCCAGACTGGTGACTTACTAAAACTAATGAGACGTAACACACCAGCATATTTTATAGGAGACTTAAACGCGAGACACACCATACTCGGACAGAAGTTTTTGTTTTCTTCTGTGATTTAATATATGTTGCTCCAGAAATTTCTGAAGATCATTTCTTTGTCTACAGATTCTGTAGCTTTTACCCCATTTTCGTTTATAAGATGGCTGTTAGTAAAGGAAGATGGTGATGTTGAAGTGGAGGGGAAAAGAGGAGAGCGAGGTGGATTTTTCCAGAAAGGAGGAGGAGGAGGAGGAGCGTGACCCAAGGAAGGTAATAAGAACGAAAATTTGATAATGATCAAGAATTTGTACGAGGATAAAGAAGAGAGGAGGAAGAGTTAGGGCAGAGTGGAAGTACTCAAGATGAGGGTGGGAGAGTAACACTGCAGATGGTGACCATAAACGGAAAATACAAGACACTCGTAGAGGTGGGGGGTAGTTGTGGTGAGAGTGTTGGTGATAGTAGTGGTGATGGTGGTAACTGTACAGGTGTCACATGCTGGGGCCCCAGACTGTGTTACAGAACTTACAGCCCTGGTGGTGACCCCTCCTGTCCACACCCTGGTGATCCCTTCAGCTGCTGCTCCTCCTCCATACTCCCACACACGCCCTGCCCCTCCCTCCATCCTTTGCCCTGACTCATTTCCTTCCTCCCTTTTTGCCCACTCCCAAATTCCATCGGCCCCTCCCTCCTTGTCCACACCCTGAGTCCTATCGTCTTCATTCCATCTCCCCTCCCATACCACCTCCCCGTTCACCCTCGCTGCATCCCCAGTACTAGAGGAGGGAGGCAGACTATACTCATTGTAAATGCATGATGGTGTTACCGTCGCTGGATAAAGTCTAGAGATGAAAATATTAATGTTTTGTGTCGTTACCGGTGTTATTAGAACCCATGTGGAATCATCTTTGTGTGTTTATTATTCCTCCAGAGCGAGTAAGACGCAATAAGTATTGGGTGACCAGCAATGGAATTTAGTTGAGTTACGTACAGTACATCCTTGATTTTTTTCTAAGGTATTGATGTTTATTATTATTATTATTATTATTATTACTATTATTTAATTAATGCGCCGTACTCTAAGGCTATGATGGTGCTGTGAGCTTATTGGGACATGGGAGTCCCGCGTGTGTAGTGATGGGAGGGCGTGGTGTGTAGCCCGTGGCTGGTATGTGGTGGTGGGTTTACCATGTGTGAGGTGGTGTTGACTGACCTCACTAGGGGAAAGGTCACGGCAGGGTTAGCTCCCGAGGGATAATTATCAGATATGGCCAGTGCTATGTGTGGTCTGGGGTGTGCAAGTTTGTTGGCCAAGCTGGAGAGGGCCAAGGAAGAATTGGAAAGGGCCAAGGAAGAATTAGAGAGGGCCACATTGGAGAACCTGAAATTAAAGGAAGAGATGGCGAGGGTGAAGGAAGAGGCGGGACAAGGAAACTCAGGCGAGTGGTAGGTTGTGAGGAGAGGGAAGACCAAACTAGTGATTAAAAAACACATCAAGGATACGTCAACAACGTCATCAACAGCTAAGTGTACCAACTCGTTCAGTCCCTTGATAGACGAATTGGACGTTAGTACAGTCAGGGACAGGGCTGACAAGAAAGGTATAAAAACTTTAATTGTTGGTGTCTCACAGGTAAGGTACTTGGACAGGGCCTTTTGTGGTAAAAACAAAAATAGGATGAGGGTGTGTTTGCCAGGAGCTGGGGTTGGGGATATAATTGACAGGATGGACAATATCTTGTCTGGTAATGGGAACAAACCCATTATCTGCCTCAGTGCAGGAGGCAATGATATTGGCCGGTGTAGGAGCGAGGAGCTTCTTGATAAGTTCAAGGCAGCTATAGATCATATTAGGACTAAGGGAGGGATCCCTATTATATGCCGTGTCCTGCCTAGAAGGAGAATTGGCGGTGAATGGTTGTCAATGGCAGTTGGTGTCAAGGACAGTCTTGACAGATATTGCAAGTCAATATCAGTCCCATTCATTGACAACTGGGACAACTTCTATGGCAGAAGGGACCTTTATGCTAGGGATGGGGTGCACCTGTCTAGGGATGGAGTAGCAACCCTGGCTGGGGCTCTAGAGGGGGCAGTTCAAAAGATATCGAAGTCTTTAAACTACTAGGGGAACATATTGGCAAGGGGTTGGAGGAGACTGCAATGGGAGCGGGTAAACAAAGTAAAAGGTTACAGGGAAATAGTGTTAGGAATGATGACAAAACTAAATTAGACAGCGAGTTAAGACCTAAACTCGGTAAAGGGAGGACTCAGAACACGACTAACCAAAATGTCTACTACGCAAACAGTAGAAGTATGAGAAACAAAATGGATGATATTAGGGCCTTGGTATGTACCGAAAAAATCGATATAATAGCATTCACTGAAACATGGATCAACCTAGACTCACGTGAGTTACCTGTCGAATACCAAATTGCGGATTACAAATTGTTCCATACGGATAGGCCGTCTAGGAAAGGTGGCGGAGTAGCAATCTATGTCAGGGATAATCTGAAGTGTGAAATAAATAAGGAAATAAAAACTGAGAGGAATACGGAAACAATTTGAATAGAATTAATCGACGGCAGGGAAAAATTAATCATAGGAGTATATATAGACCTCCCAATCTTGATAGAGTTAATGAGTGACTTATCTGGAATGAAATGTGCAGGGCTTTCATACACAACAAAGTCTGTATAGTGGGCAATTTTAACCTTGGCCAAATAGATTGGACTGACCTTACGGGGTTTATAATATACTCCATTTAGTTCTTTCGAACAGAGAAAACCTCATTAACAATGTCGAGGTAGGGAACGAACTTGCAAACAGCGATCACAAAGAAATTAGATTCCAGTTAGATTTTCAGGTCAGACGTAAGGAAAATTCCATTAAAGTCCCAGATTTCAGAAGGGCAAACTTTGATAGTTTAAAGAGGCAGCTGAGAGAGGGGGTGTCGCGCTTGGGCATGAACCTGACAGATGACACGGACCTGATAACGAGAACTGACATTGCCGAGTTCCACGACAATTTAAATAACGAGTTACTTAATGCACAGAGGCAGAACATACCATACAAAAAACTCAGATCAGACAACAATGACCCTAAATGGATAAAAAATTATTTAAAGACCATTATTGGCCAAAGGAAGGCTATAGGTAGAAGGATAAATCGTTGTTAAATTTACCTCCGGGAGTATTATAAGGTATTGGCCGGGAGGGTTAAGACCGAGATAAAATAAGCAAGAGAAATAATGAACTGAAGATAGCAGGGGAGGCGAAGACAAACCCCAAAGGATTCTACCAAATGTATCAAACTAAAACACGAGATAAGATTGCACCAATACCTTCAGATACCGGCGAGCTAACTGATAACGACGAAGAAATGAGCAATAATCTGAATAAATATTTTTCAACAGTTTTCACCACCGAAAATTTAAACATGATACCCGAGGCACCGACTCTATTCAGAGATTGTGAAGAAAACAAATTAAGCGAGATAGTAGTGACGAGTAACGATGTTAATAAGCAAATAGACAAACTGAAGCCTAATAAGTCACCTGGTCCCGATGAGATATTTGCCAGAGTATTAAAGGAATGTAAGGAAGAGCTTAGTATGCCCTTAGCAAAGTTGTTTAACATGTCATTAAAAACAGGTGTAGTACCAGAATCCTCGAGGATAGCGAACGTAATACCGATTTTCAAGAAGGGGGATAGATCACTATCCTCTAACTACCGCCCAATCAGTCTAACATCAATAGTAAGCAAATTACTAGAATCACTCATTTCAAACTCTATTTGAAACCACCTGGAGAAGCACAAGTTGATCAATGATTCCCAACATGGCTTCACAAGCGGGCGTTCATGTCTAACTAATCTATAAACATTCTTTTCATCAGTTTTCGAATCGGTGGACAAGGGGCACAATTATGATGTGGTATATCTCGACTTTAGCAAGGCCTTCGACAGAGTCCCCCACGAAAGACTAATTAGAAAGGAAGAAGCGCATGGCATCAAAGGTAATATCCTTATATGGATTAGGGCGTGGTTACGGATTCAATGTCACGAAGTGTAAGAGGATGCACCTGGGGCGTACCAACGGTAAGGAGGCGTATCATATGTCCCAACGAGATGAAGAAAATGCACTAGTTGAGACTGTGTGTGAGAAGGACCTAGGTGTGTATGTTGACAATGAGCTGAAGTTCTCGGGCCATTGTGAGAAGAAGGTAAACCAGGCAAATAAATTATTGGGTCTTATAAGAAGGTCGTTCAGATATCTAGACGGTCCGTCCCTCGTGACGATCTTCAGGAGTGAAGTGCTTCCCAATCTGGAGTACTGTCACCCCATCTGGTCCCCGAGATATGCTAGGGACTGTCAGTTGGTTGAAAATGTTCAAAGGAGGGCCACCAAACTGGTGCCTGCACTTCAGCACCTCAGCTACCCTGAGAGATTGGAGCGCCTGAACTTGCCTAGCTTATACTACAGACGGGCAAGGGGGGACCTTGTTGAGGTGTATAAGCATCTCAGGGGGCACTACTCAGTTGAGTGTCCTTACTTGGAGCTGGCGGACGCTCGCCCCACAAGGGGTCACAGCTCAAGATTGAAGAAGCCGCAACTCCAGAAAACCGTGAGGGCAAACTTTTTCGGAGTGAGGGTTGTAAACTCTTGGAACAATCTACCAGAGAGTGTGAGCTCTTTCAAGAGAAGACTTGACCAACACTGGAGCGGGTTCAGGTACATTCAGGAGCCGGTTGTGCCCAGTATTTGCCAACAGTGCGTGACAGAGACGTGACCGATCGCCCGGGCGGCTAGCGAGCCGATCTTTTGGTGAAGAATATAAATGAAAAGAGACGTGACCGATCGCCCAAGCGGCTAACAAGCCGATCAGTGGCGAAGAGGATAAAAGTAAAAGTAAGAAGCATCAACATTAACACAATCAGCCCAGAACCATTATTTGCAAGAGAGGAACACCACTTAAATAACCGAAAAGATGGGGACTATCCTGCCAGTTCACACAAGGACCTGGCGGGACCCCCCAGCACAATCATAAAAGATGAGGAACATCCCTTCAGCAACACAAGGACCTAAAGGGACCTTCCAACAAACCCAAAAACATCACCTAGAGGACTGAGGGACGTCTGTCACTGGTTTAACCACAAAACAGCCTCTTCAAGGGGGAACGCCCACCTGCTTTCATTCTCCTTCTTTACTTCCCACTTCAAAACTATACATTGCCCTAAATATCCTTGATCACCTCAAAGCCACGGCTCTCTTATCTCGGTATCCTGACTGACTGACTGGGAGTCCATTCTACTCTGACCCACTGGACTAGCAAGACCTCTCTACAGCGCCTCTCCAACCAGCTCCCTCAGAAAGCTACTCGCCGAACACGACCTCTGAGCAAACTACTCATCACCTAGTAACCCCTTAGCACTGCACTGTACAGCAATATATATACAGAAAACTCATTGTGACTTTCTATTCTACCTCATTCCTGAGTGTGAGATATCTTACATGTACGTACGTTTGTGTGCCCATACAAAGAGACAATAGACAACCAAAGAGAATTGACAACTGACCACATACAGTATGCTACAATGGGTGACCGCCGGAGCTGTGAACACCACACTCCCTCTGCTGCCGTACTCCTGGAGCTATGAGGATCGCCTTGTCTGCTGCTAGTTCGGGCCAACCACCCTACCTGCATAACCTGCTACTCCACCATCTCACGACAGTAAGGTTTATAACGCATTAGTCTGTTCTCCCCACTGGCGGGGTGAGTGACCCACATCACAGCCGTAGAGCAACTATTGTGCGATATTCCAAACGTAGTTTGAGCTCTTTTGCCTACTCTCCTAATTTTCTTTTGTTTTTTTTCGTACTGGCCTAAGGTCCTGCACCCTAAAAAGTGTATTCGTCCCGAAGTCCCCCCTGCAACTGTTCACCTCCCTCCCAGGAGATTGTGAACACGGAAGGGGGTCGGAACAAGCACCCATCCCTCATCCTTCCCAAACAGGTTTGACTCACTTCCGCAAGAATGGACGGAAGGATCTCTCTACCGATCTTCAACCACAACGTCGAGGACTGGTTAATTCATGTGGAAGCAGCCCTCATCGGCTCACAAGCTACTGACGAGCAAAAGTACGGCGCCCTGCTCTGTTCCTTGCCCACGGAAGTCGCCACGCAAGTCTCACAGACCATTTCCAACCCTCCAGATAACAACAAATTCGCTACCCTGCGGGATGCCTTAAAGACGCGTTATCAACGGACCCGCCCCAGTCTCCTGCAAGACCTATCCTCTATCTCCCTCGGAAACTCAACTCCAGGACTTCTCTGGGAGGAGATGTGTAGGCTGAGCTCCCGGCACACAGACAGACTTCCCGACTCTATCCTTCGCCAGCTTCACGAACAAAAGCTCCCCACACAAGTACGCATCACCCTGTCCGCAGTAGATTACTGTAAGACAACAGAACTCTACGCAACCTCGGCAGACAGAATATTCAACGATTGCGCTCCTGCTCGCCTTGCCGCTGCGGATAACCCAACGACCACACCAGTACTTACCTCCGAACTTGTAAGCCGGGTCAACACCCCTCAGCGAGCAATACCTCACAAGACATCAGGGACCTGTTGCAAACTTTGAACCGCAGGATGGACACCATTGAACAGTTCTGCTCCTCCATGCCTGTTGCTGGGCCTGTTCCTGACACACGCACCGCGCCCTAAAATCCCCGACGCGCCCTTCCTGTCCCGGAAACCGCCACCAGCCCCCAGCACAACAGATCTACCCTCTGCTGGTATCAAAGACGTTTCGGCTCCAACGCTCAACACTGTAAACCCCACTGCACCTACTCGGGAAACGGCAACAACGGGGATTGGTAGACGCCTCAGCCCCCATCCCTTTAGGCATCTCACTACTGCACGTCACCGACCGCACCTCCGGCACGAAATTCCTCGTCGACACAGGTTCATCGGTCAGCATCTTCCCTCCCTCACTACAAGACATGTCAAAGCAACCCTCTTATGACCTGTTCGCTGCCAACGGTACCCCCATCGCCTCCTACGGCGCACGCATCCTCGCCTTAGACCTCGGTCTTCCCAAGACTCTGCGCTAGTCATTCCTGGTCGCAGACGTGTCTCAACCCATCCTTGGCTTCGACTTCCTCACCTTCCACAAGCTCGGCGTCGACCCAAGCCATCTATGCCTCATCCATGAACCTACAGCACGCAAGATCCAGGGTTCTCGTGCCAAAGACACTGACACTATCACCTGTCTCTCGCCTTCCAACGAGTTCTCCCCCCTGCTCGAAGAATTCAAGGAGCTTTTCTCACCCCGAGTCTCTCCACCCCCACCACCTACGTCGGGAATTTTCCACCACATCGAAACCAAAGGACCTCCAGTCTTCTCACGCCCTCGCCGCCTACGCCCTGAACTCCTGAACACAGCCAAGGCGGAATTCAACAGACTACTGCAAGACGGCATCATTCGACCTTCAAAGAGTCCCTGGGCATCGCCTCTTCACATGGTTCCTAAGCCATCATCCGGCGACTGGAGGGTGTGTGGCATCTACAGAGCCCTGAACCTCGTCACCAAACCTGACAGGTACCCTATTCCGTATGTCCAGGACTTTCACCACAAACTTCATGGCAAGACCATCTTCTCGAAGATCGACTTGGAGCGTGCCTTCCACCTGATCCCAGTAGCACCTGTAGATACCCAGAAGACAGCGATCACCACTCCGTTCGGACTCTTCGAGTATACTTTCATGAGTTTTGGCTTACGCAATGCAGCACAGACTTTCCAGAGGTACAGTCTCGTTCAAGATTCTTCGAACACTACTGGAGACAGCTGGCAACTCAAAGCCGTTTGTTTACTATACTACGTAGTAAAAATTATGAATGATTGTAAAAGTGACCGGTGATTGATTACTTAGTTCCCCTTTGCTTAATTAATGGTTGGGCGTTGTTGTTTCGTATTATATTATACCTTTCTGCAGGTATATAATGTTAATTTGATTTTAAAATGGACAGAGCAATGGGCCAACCTATATGAATTTATGTTTAGACATTTAAACATAAGTAAAAATCGGTAAGTATGTTAAAGAACATCATGCATCGGGCACAGCTGTGTGCAGGCTGTTTATGAGGTTGCCTGTTTATCATTAATTTATACTAATATGATCTTCAAACGTTTAATCCCTTTCGGGTGATTAATCCAGTTGTATGCAACCGATGCTAAACAGACTTCTTTCTAAAAACGCTGATTTCATGCAACACAAATTGCTGTTTTAATTCGCTGTGAGATTAAGTAGAACCCCTGCTCCTCCTACTGAACCTACGCACTTTCCTATAATCTCCACTCGCAGGGTTGCTGGTGTGTTATCCAGGATGGATGTGAGTAAGGAGCATGGACCGGACGGAATACCCCCTCGTGTTCTGAGGGAGCGTGCTGAATCTCTGGCCCCCGTGCTTGCTCGCCTCTTTCGCCTCTGCCTCAAAACCCAAACTTTTCCTTCTTCTTGGAAGCATCTTTGGTTCAGCCCATCCCAAAGAATGGTGACCATTCTAATCCATCTAACTATCGCCCCATTGCCCTAACTTCATCCCTCTCTAAGATTTTCGAAACAATCTTGAACTCCCATTTTCTCAGTCACCTTGAACGCTTTTCTCTTTTCTCGGATCACCAGTATGGCCTTCGGCAGGCGAGATCTACTGGTGAACCGCTGTCCTATTGCACCCATCTTTGGTTATCCTCTCTTAGGGATTATGGGGAAACTTTTGTCGTGGCCCTCGACATCTCCAAAGCATTTGGCAGGGTATGACACAAGTTTTTGCTATCTAAACTTCCTTTTTTTGGTTTCTCTCCCCCACTTTGTTTTCTAATCTCTTGCTTCCTTGAGAACCGATCCAAACCAGTTGTTGTCGTGTGATCAATCTCTCACTCTTTATCTACCAATAGTGGTGTCCCACAGGGTTCTGTTCTTTCACCAACTTTCTTCCTTCTTTTTATCAATGATTTACTTTACACTACAACTAATCCTATCCATTCTTACGCTGATGATGCTACTTTTCACTCTTCTTCACATATTCCCCTTCCTCCTAACTCTCAAACTAGATCTGTTTCTAGAGCTGATACCATTACTTCTATCAATGCGGATCTGTGCAGCATCTCTGAATGAGGAGGTACAAACTTGGTTAAATTTAATAGTAATAAAACTTAATATTTACCAATTACCCTTTCTAAATTAGACGATCTCCCACCAATTACATTTCAGGACGCTATCATCCTGCCAAATTCTGAAATAAATATGGTAGGCCTCACCATTTCCTCCAATATGTCCTGGAAATCACACATCATTAATATAGCTAAAGCTGCCTCCCGAAAGTTGGGAATGCTGTACAGATGCCGTAGCTACTTCACTCCTGAGCAGTTGCTCCAAGTATATAAGGGATTCATTCGTCCTAACTTTGTATACTGCTCTCATATCTGGGGTGGCTCTTCTTCTGTCCAACTGCTAGATAGGATGGAATCCAAGGCATTTCGTCTAATTAACTCTCCTCCTTTAGTAGTCAATCTCTCTTCCCTTTCTCTTCGCCGCAATGTTGCTTCACTCTTTCTCCTTTACAGGTACTTTAACGGGCAATGTTCGGTGGATTTGGCATCCTGTGTGCCGCCGGCAAGGCCGTGGGTTCGTAACACACGTCTTGCCCGCGGTGCCCACCGTTTCTCTGTGGATGTCGGTCACACGAGAATCACCCGTTATAGTTCCTCCTTCTTTCCTCACAAAGCCAAACTGTGGAAGGCTCTGACTTCTTATGTGTTTCCGTACTAATACAATTTGTCTCACTTTAAAAAGCTGGTTTTCCGGCATCTTCGTGGTGTAGTTTAACACAGTATAACCTTTTTCTTCTTGTAAGGGCGGAAACGATCGTCCTGCTGGTTACCGCTGCTAACTCGCTCGTTTGCTGGTGCAGACGACACTTGGGGTGGTTGGACAGAGGTGAGAACGGCAGCTACTATCTGGGTCACCGGCAGATTCAACCCAGCCGCCATACAGTCACTATCTAGCTACCCCTCTGTCCTTCAAATTCTGGCTGTGATCTCATCATAGGTCCTGGACTCGTGGGCTGTGTTCCCAGACCTTCACCTATCGACTGTCAATTCTCTGGTCATCTACCACTTCCGCATACCACGACCGTCAGTTCATCTCATTCCGTCTGTGCCCTGGTGTTCTCCTGCCATTTCAAGACGTCGCTCGAGTGTGGAGTTGAATGGACGCTCCCCTACCCAGAGTGTGGATCTCCTTGTTCCAGAACCTTCCCCCAGGGCCACTGCCGTAGGAAATATCTGTTTATTTGTTTGGTTCCTTTAATTGTTTGCATCCATTAATTGTTTGAATCCATTAATTGCTGACTCCCATTATTTGTTTGATTCCTTTAATTGTTTGCTTCCATTAATTGTTTGACTCCATTAACTGTTGACTGACTTAATTGTTTGACTCCCGTAATTATTTGATGTTTGTTGAGTGGTGTCAGAGTTTTGTGTTATATTTTTTATAGTAAAGAGATGCCAATCTCTAACGGTTGTTTGTTATTCCTCAGAAAACCATGGTCCTTGACTTTCCTTTATTAAGATCCTGATTAGCCTGGTAAGGGATTTCTATCCCTAAGTCCCAGGCCTTCTCTAAATTCAATTTCTTTGTGTTCTTGTTTTTTCGCCCCCTAGGCCCCGTTGTAGTTCCTTTGACCTCTGCCCCGGGTGGGCTAATTCCCGTAAAAAAAAAATATATAAAAAATAAGCTATTTTTACCCCTTGGGCCCTGCGAAAGGCTAACGTCTCATCCAGGTGTTAGCTAAAGTGTCATGCGTACAAATCAAAAGAAGCGTCTGCACATCCAAATAGATAATGGGTTAGCTATTCCGTGCATCAAAATTGCCTTACAATAACTGCCTATAATTTAACATAATACAGTAAAATCTAATACAGTACGATATAACAAAACATAACCTAACCTAGTATAATATCCTAACCTTACCAAATATAGGTACAGTCTCGATCAAGATTCTTTGAACACTGCTGGAGACAGCTGGCAACTCAAAGCCGCTTGTTTACTATACAGAACTAAGGAGTAAAAATTATGAATAAATGTAAAAGTGATCGGTGATTGGTTACTTAGTTCCCCGTAGCTTAATTAATGGTTGGGCTTTGTTGTTTCGTACTATATTATACTACGTACTATAGTAAAGAAACGGCCTTGAGTTGCCAGTCTTGAACGAGACTGTACATTGTAACCTAACCTAACCTAACCTAAAATAACATATGATAACCTAACCTAATATAGTATCGTAACATAACATAACATAATACTACAGTATAGTATAACCTAACATAGCCTAACATACAACATAACCTAACATAAACCCTATTTTAATACAGTACAGCATAACTTAACATAACATAACATAAAGTAATATACAGTAATACATTATAACCTAACCTAACCTAACCTAACCCTAACATCCGTGTTATCCTTGAATCAGTCATCAATGAAAAAGTGACTAAAATGAGAGTAAGAAGGAAGAAAGAATGTGAGAGAAAGAAAGTGAGAGTGAAGAAAGGGAGCCACCTGTGTGTTATTGTCCTTGAACTGGAGGAGGCTGGAGGAACCTAAGGAGATGTGTCTCTCCAGCAGGGGGTCGGCCGGCTCCTCACCGTCTGAGGAATACAGGTGATTGACTCTCACTGGACTGCCAGACCCCATAACAAAGCTCTCCTGTTGGGGGGGGAAACATGGGATAGGGTATTAATTTGTCCCATCGAGGTCCTAAACAAAGGATTTTAAGTATACATATTAGTGAGGTAACATATACATATTAGGTAGTAGGTAGTAGGCAGTTATCAAACAGGGAGGTACTGCCGCCTGGGAAGTTGCTGGACATATAATGTGTTATCTAATGGTAGACACTGCTGCCATATGGCATCACAAAAATTGTGACCAAGTCCCAGGTTGTTAATCTGACTGACACCTTCTGCCTCATTTACACACAATTGCAAGGTCTGAATTGTTTCTCTTACTTTAGCAACACACCATATGTATTGTTTCTCACTTTTGATCTGCTTTTTTTCTTAATTTTAATATATTTCTGGTTCATTTTGGTTCGTCCCCAGGCCCCGATGTGGATCGGTAACCTGTACCCGGGTCGGCTAATCCCCGTAAAAAGAAAAAAACATACGTAAACACACACATACATACTCACAAACACACATAAATATGCGCAAACATAAACACCTACGCAGGAACACACACTACAACTATAACTTTGCTGTCACTCGGAATCGAGAATGGCGGTCATTCAGCTATGATACAATGATATGAGTTATTAAGAATGTCACCTTCGTTGGTGAGCTCTGAGGTCACTAGAGAGACCGATACAGGACCGACAGGGTCGTCCACAGATTTAGCACGTGTGGAGGGCTACATCTAGAGAGGGACGGCCGGCGGCAGCAGCTTTCCGGCGTTGGAGCTTGGCTGCCTCGGTATGCAGTCGGGCTAAACCGAAAGTATTGACACCTTCTTGTGTGGTGCCCCTCCAAGTATTATAGTGTGGAGTAATCGTCTCCCAGATGAGGGGGTCGATTTGGCACTTATTCAGGTTTGTCTTAAGAGTATCCCAATACCTTTTCAGTTGCCCGCCAGAGTTACGTTTTCTATTCGCTAGATGACTGTAAAGTAGTTGCTTTGGCAGTCTACTGTCGTTCTTGTGGATAACATGGCCAGTTCAGCATAGTTTTCGAGGATAATGGTAGCCTCGATGCTCCCACAGTACGTGATCAGCGAAAATACTGGCATTTGTTCTCTTGTCTTCCCATCGAACTCGGAGGATGGAACGTAGACTACGTTGGTGAAAGTTTTCAAGAGCCTTCAGGTGCCTCCTGTATGTGACCCATGTCTCGCTGTGTTTGGGCTGTGGTTTGATATCGAACTATCTCACTTGTTAACACTTGCCTGAATGGGTGTAGGGTAGTGACTGGTAACTTTGAGGAAGCTGGGTGAGATATTAGGTAATCTCACGGCGTGTCACCTTTGATACAGTCGTAGATTGATTGATACTTGAATCGTCACAGCCGCCGTGGGTTGCACTTGTAATTATCTTAGCTTGTAAGTTACACAAGTGCACACAGGTTCTGTTATTTTCACTTGTTGTTCCTTGGTTTAATGTAAACACACGTGGTGATTTTCTAGTTATATTGGATAGTCTGATAGTTACAAGGTAGCTTGTTGACAGACTACTGAGTATTAGCTAATAGCTTGTAATTAGCTGATATAATTAGAGAGAGATACAGCCTGGGGAGCTAAGCTCACAACACGTCTCTTTGGTACGGTGTCTGGCTGTGTACTGGTGAACTGTGTGAAACTGTGTGAACTAGCTGACCTCTCTTCCTCTGGTTGTTGGGGAGAATCTATACATCAACACAGACATAAAATCTACACAGGCCTACTCTCCCACGGAGGGCTGAGAAGATTTATGGGTTGTAACCCGAGTTTGTGTGAAACAAACAAACTGTTCACCTTAGGAGGGGTGACAGAACAAAGCTCAGTGTAGCTGTATGCTCAATAGTCTGGGTGATAGAATGTATATAATGAATATATGTCCTTAGCCCATATTTATATAATATTAATTGATAGCGGCTAGAACAGCTGCCATATAGCCAGGTGGGGAGGACTACTGCTCGATATACAAGCAAATTTGTACTGCATGTAATTTCAGCTTCCTACAGCTGAAGACACGGGTAAGGAGTCTCCCAAAGGCTTGAGATGCACATCTGATCCGTTGTGGAATATCTTCATCGATTTCCTCAGTGATGGACAGGTGGGAGCCAAGATACTGAAAGTGGGTAACATTAGAGAGGGTAGACTGTTGAGCTAGATGGATGGTGGAGGTGTGGCTGAACGAGGGGCAGGCTGAAACAGAATCTAAATCTTACGTACATTCACCTCAAGGCCGAAATGCATACACATCTGAATAGGTATTCAGGATCTCCTGTAGGTCGCGTTCAGTGAGAGCGACAAGGGTAAGGTCGCCTACAAACAGAAGTTCGGTAATGGAAGCTGCCGACACCTTTGTTCCTGCCTGGAGTCGTCTTATGTTGAAAAAACCCTTCATCCGTTACTGGATGTCCATCCCGCCGGCTAAATTGGCACTGGCACGAGTAAGGATGGCAGCCAAGAAAATATAAGAAAGTTGGTGCCAGTACACATCCTTGATTTACCACCGTTTAGACGGGAAAGAACTTAGACTCGGTGCCATTGTGCAGGACACTGCCAATCATGCCATCGTGGAGTTGCCTTACAATGGCGATGAAATTTGGTGAGCAGCCAGAACGGCTGTACACGGCTGTTGACCAAGTCGAAGGCCTTGGTTAGGTCCATGAAGACCATGTACAGGTCACGACGCTGTTCTCTACACCTATTCCTGTATCTGGCAGGCAGCAAAGATCATATCAGTGGTGTCACGTGATGGTCTAAAAAAGCCACATTGATATTCTGGGAGGAAGTTTTCCGCCTCAGGAAGAAGTCTGTTTAGGAGGACTCGGGCAATATTCTTGCCAGATACTAACAGCAGCGAGATCCCGCGGTAGTTGCCACAGTCTGACCGGTCTCCCTTCCTCTTATAAATATTGACGATGGAGGTGTCTTTAAGAGGTTGAGAGATTTCTTGCTTTTCCCATATATTTTCCTGGAGAGAGTGGAGACAGCTGGTAAGCAGAGGTCCTCTTGCTTTATACACCTCGGCTTGGATTCCATCAGGCCCTCAGGCTTTGTTATTTTTTATCTATTTGATGGCAGTAGCTACCTCATCCAGGGATGGAGGATATCTAAGGTGGGTCAGCTCTGGTTGATGAGGGACCTGCTGGGTAGTCACGACATCCACATAGGTGTTTCGGTTTTGCAGCGAATTGTAGTGCTGAAGGGGGCCTTCTTCATCTTTAATTAGGGAGTTACTGTCGGATGAGCGGAGGGGGGCTACGCCATGAGTGATTGACCCATAAAATGTTTTAGTGGAATAGAAAATTTCACGCATCTTGTGTTGATCTGCAAGTTTTTGCATTTCATATGCTTTATTTTTAAACCAGTCGTTCTTTAGATTGCAACGTTTGTGCTGAGCAGCTGCTTTCTTCTTTGGTCCGAGACTGAGGGTTGTTCTTCCAGACAGTTAAAGCAGCAAGTTTTTAGTCGACGAGTACGTTGATTTCAGGGTCATTTTCATCAAACCAGTCCTGGTGTATTCTTTCGATCTGGCCGAGGGTCTCTCTGCAGGTTCTTGTCATTACATTGTCGAAAATATCCTATTCGGCACTCGGATTTGGGTTGTTTGTTCTCGGGTTGATTAATTATCAGCCCTTCTTCGAGCTGCTTTCTGAATGCATGTGCTACCGCTGGATCCTCCAGACACTTAGTGTTAAAACCTCTTCTGGAGGCTTGTTGCCTTCACAGTTTTGGGGCGACGTGATGTGAGAGCTTGGCTCTGACGAGCCAATGATCAGTGCTGCAGTGGTCTTACTCACGCATGGCTCGGGTGATGAGGACATCTCGGCGATCTCTTTCTCTGACAATGACATAGTTAATGAGATGCCAGTGTTTAGATCATGGATGTTGCCACGAACCCTTGAACTTGTCAGCCTGCCTAAATAAGGAATTGGTGATAGTGAGGATGTGTGCAGCACACTTGCTGAGGAGGAATAGGCCATTGGGATTATACTTGCTTAGTCCATTTCTCCTTATGATTCCCTGCCAAATGTCAGCATATCTGCCAACTCTGGCATTGAAGTCACCAAGGTGTATGTATATTATGTATGCTGTATGTATACTATGTATGCACCCCATTTATATACATTACTTCTCTAGTCAGTAGCGTGTGACAATGCCCCTGTTTCATGTCACCACAAGCTTAGATAAATGTGCCTGGCGACATCTGGAGGCTGCGAATGTACCACTTACCACATGTCGCCTGAGAGGTCAGAGAGAGGTCAGTTGACACATATAGGAGAGTAAGGACTACCCGCGCTTGTAAGCACACCCTTGTATATTTCCGTTGAATAGAACCTACAGAACTCTACAGGTATTTATGTTCGCTCCTGTAGTTAGAACCAAGTACCCCAAACATGTCCATGGCGCAGTGAGTATCAAGTGATCGATTAAGTGGAAATAAGTACGTTCGTGTAAAATCAAGACCGGTAGACCTCCTTCGTCAACTCACTCCATCACCCGTCGCTCTCCTAATCTCACATTGTCTCCCACAAAAATTCGCTTGAATGACCAACGAGTTTTGAGCAGTGTGCAGTGACCGCAAGTTCCTGTGAAGTGTCTTAAGTGCCCCTCGTGTGTGTAGTGCTAAAGTGTGTGTCCTTGACTTAAAGGATTCCCTAAGGTGGAAGGCTGATATAGGGCATTTGTGAGGAGTAGTGCGTCAGCGCGTCCGTCCCCAGCTACCTCGAGGGTAACTCACCCTCCTAACACTCACCCTCTACTGCTCACCCCCCACCGCCACCCTCCGCGCTCCCCCCGCCTACACACACCAACCCACGCATGGACACACCAACTGCAGCCATTTCTTCATATATATTTTATATATATATACTGTATATATATATATATATATATATATATACATATATATATATATATATATATATATATATATATATATATATATATATATATATATATATATATATATATATATATACATATATATATATATATATATATATAAGTTACTTATCTGTGTATTCAATCAATTTTGTTGTCTCAGATCTGGTTGATAAGACGGGCTGACCGGTCAACACTGATTCGAGATACAATATACAGATAAAGTAATTATGCCCCGGGCCTCACGCAGGGGTGTCCCTAGCGCCCGGAGGAATCAGACGGATGATATCTCTACAGAGATGGATGACCAGTCAGAGCGCGAAGCCCCACCCTCTCCCAACACATCTCCCAGCCACACCCCTCGACCCTCAGCCTCGTCCTCAGAGATAATTGCTCTGATGAAGCTTATGAGGGAGGAAAGGCATGAGGACGAAGCGAGAAGACATGCTGAGGACCACCAAAGGAGATTGGAAGATAACGAACGGTTTGCAGCTTTGATATCTAGCCTCACTGCTAATGAAGCCCTTGGCCCTTCCACTGCTCAAGTATCGACTGGCTCAGATACCTCATCAACGCCTTCTGCCAAAGCGGTTGTCCAACCCCCACCCACCTTAAAGCCTGATGAGACTTTCCAGACTTTTCGTGAGTGGCGGTAACGGTGGACCGATTATACTACAATGGTGGATCTCCAGAGCTTGCCACAGCCTAAACAACTCATTCATCTACGTGTGTGCCTGTCTTTGGAAACGCAGCACGTGTTGGAACACACGTTGCAAGTGCCCCCGACGTCTTTGTTGTCTGTACAGGAGGTACTGGATGTTCTAGAACGGCACATCAAAGGTCAGTGGAATGAAGCTCTCCGCAGGAGGGAAGTGTTTAGCTGTAGACAGATGTAGGGTGAGACTTTTGACGATTTCTACGTATGACTCAAGAGAGCCTCGGAAGAGATAGACATATGTCCCGGTAATCACCAGCAGTGCGAGGACACCCAGTTGAATCAGGTGATCCTGATGGGTGTTAAGGACGAGGAGCTTGTCCAACGCCAAACCTCCCTCGACTCTTCCTCCTCTCTTAAGGATGCATTGACAGTATGTCGCTCCTATGAGGCTGCCAGGTGTGCTACCTCTGCCATCCGAGCTCCCCCTACAGCCGTACGGGCTATGTCCCAATACAAGAAAGACAAGAAGTCTGCCCCAACGCCTACGCCCACCACGCCCACGCCCGGCTCCCTTTGTAACAGCTGTGGTAGGCAGCACGGAACACAGGTGCGTCCAGCTGCTGAGTCTACCTGCGACAGTTGTGACCACAAGGGCCACTGGTCACTTACAGTACGGTGCCCAGCCAAACGCGTCCAGTGCAATGTGTGTGGCCGTCTGGGCCACTACGACAAGTGTTGCCCGACAAACATACCCAAGGGACAGCGTCGGCGGAAGCAGCAGCGCCCTTCCACCAGTGAGGGCCGCCCACAGTCGCCAAATCAGAGGCACAACGACCCTGGACAAAGCCCCACCCATATTAGGAGGGTGTACTCCTCATAGCATCCCAGGACCAAAGTCCCCCAGCACGTCAGCGTCATCGTGACCTACGGCAGTATGTCATCCTGTCTCGAGATGCTGCCCGACACCGGCGCTGAGGCTAAGGTCATCGGTCCCCAGCATTTGCAATGCTTGGGGCTCTCTCCAAGTGATCTAGGACCGCCTCCCAAGGACCTCCGCATCACGGCAGACGGTTCACAGATCGCCTCAGCCCTAGGTTTACTCTATGCACATGTCACCTTTGGCAACAGGTCGTGTCAAGCCTGGATTGACGTGCATAATGGTATCCCGACTCCTTTGCTGTCCTACAGACATTGCCAAGAGTTGGCCATCATCTCCCAGGATTTCCCAACACCGACTTTCGAGGTAAAATACGCCAACAGGGTGCACGAAGGGAGCAGCAACTACCCTGCTGCCGCCCTACCCCTACCTCTGGCCAGTGACGCCTCTCCTTCGGTAGTTGTCCCTGCTGCTTCACGTCCCCAAGCCTTGGCTCGCCTCCACGAGTCACCGTGGAGCCGAGGCCACCAAACTGTGTTCCGGCCTGGCATCGACCCCGACATCTCCAATGCTGTCCACGAGTGTGAGCCCTGCCAAGTTCTACAACCCAGCCAACAGCAGGAACCCTTCACGAGTTACGACAACCCCACCCGCCCCTTTCAGTCTGTGTCGGCCGACTTTTTCTCTGTGTCAGGAGAGTCCTTCCTGGTTATCGTCGACCGTCTCTCTGGTTGGCCGGTTGTCATCAAGTGCGGTAATGATACGATGTCTGCCGCCACCATCAGCAAGTTCCGCCACTACTTCCGTGACGTGGGCGTTCCTGTGCGCCTGCGAACCAACGGAGGGCCCCAGTTCAGAAGCCCGGACTTTGCTGCGTTCCTCGACCGTTGGGGAGTCCGGCATGTGTTGTCACCGCCTCATTACCTGCAGTCCAACGGCCACTCTGAGGCTGCTGTCAAATCCCTGAAGCACCTCATCCTCAAACTGGCCCCTTCTGGGAATATTGACTGCGAGGCCTTCGACCAGGGTCTCCTTGAGCTCCGCAACACACCCAATTACACCGGACACTCCCCTGCCCAAGTCTTGTAGGGAATCCCCCTCCGTTCTTGTGTCCCTGCTCACCCTCAATCCCTCTCCAAGGAATGGCAGGCCAAGATAGAGGATTGTGATCGCCGAGCCGCCGAACGTATTCAAGACGTCGTTGCCCGCCACAACGACTACGCCCGTCCTCTCCCCAGGTTGAGTGTCGGCACCCAAGTCCGTGTCCAGGACCCGACCTCCCTACGTTGGGACAAAGTGGGCGTAGTCATGGGTCTCGGTAGATCACAGGACTACCAGGTGCGGTTACCCAGCGGTCGGGTGTGGTGGAGGAACCGCCGTTTCCTCCGCCCAGTAACGCATTCCGCTGACCCCGCCACCAGTGCTGAGTCCCATATCCCCCCCCAGTGATCAAGCCCCTCGACGCTCAGAATGGATCCACAGGAAAAGGTCCCCTCAAGACTTTGCTATGAGCGTATAGGGGGGGGGGGTGGAGGTGTATGTATATTATGTATGCTGTATGTATACTATGTATGTAGCCCATTTAAATACATTACTTCTCTAGTCAGTAACGTGTGGCAATGCCCCTGTTTCATGTCACCACACGCTTAGATAAATGTGCCTGGCGACATCTGGAAGCTGCGAATGTGCCACTTACCACATGTCGCATGAGAGGTCAGAGAGAGTTCAGTTGACCCATATAGGAGTGTAAGGACTACCCGCTCTTGTAAGCACACCCTTGTATATTTCCGTTGAATAGAATCTACAGAACTCTACAGGTGTTATGTTCCTGTGGTTAGAACCAAGTACCCTGAACATCTCCACAAGGAGCACAACCTTATCTTCTCTGTGGATAGAGGTTAGCACTCTGTCAAGGACAGCGTAAAAGGCCTCCTTGATGTCATCCTCTTCATCCAGTGTTGGGGCGTATGCACTGATGAAAAAGGCATGACGTGAGTGATTCAGTGGGACTCGGAGCGTCATGAGGTGCTCGTTGATCCCAACAGGCATTTCAGTTAGCCTATGTAGGATGCATCGGCGGATGGCAAAGCCAACTCCATACATGCAGTTTCTCTACGCAGCAGGCTTACCCTTCCAGAAGAAGGTATAGCCAGACCCCTGTTCCGTGAGTCGACCCTCGTCTGGGAGTCGGGACTCACTAATGGCTGCTATGTCAGTGTTATACCTAGCCAGCTCTTTTGCCACAAGGGCGGTTTTTCTTTCAGGACACTCATGTGTGCTAGTACCCAGAAGGGTCCTGACATTCCATGCAGCGACCATAAGTGGTTGTATAGTTTTTTTTTTTTTATCTGAGATCATAATTGTGTTTTCGACCACATCAGAATGACCTTACTGGGTGCGGTTGCCCAGTCACATTGGTTCTTCAGGCAGGCTATGTTTAGGGCACCTTTTCTAGCCCCCTCCCCATGTGGGGTGAGCAGAATGGCTCCTCGAAAGGGCTGTTCAGTCGCACAGACAGGACCAGATTGCACTGCTGCCTAGATCCCAGTGCATAAACGTACATCTTATCTATGCCGCCCATGTGCAGAGTTGTGACTAGAGACTCCTGGCAGTCATCTCTGCCTGTCTCCGTCGCCACTTGTCCGTCGTCATAAAACTTTTGGGGTATAAGGGTTTGATGATGATGAGAGGTATGATGAGCTAGATGATGGCTGCACGTGAGTTAATTTATGTGGTGAGGCAGGAGCACAGACTGCAACCATACATCTTGGCTCTCCCCTTTCCTAATCCGGTGGAGCAAGTGTTGCAATAACTGGGGAGAGGGAGTTGGACTGCCGATAGCCCAGTTTGTTGGGTTTCGCCCTAGTTGCCTGTCCATTATGCATTGCCTTCGTTCGCCAGTGTAGTCGTAGAGTTCCCATGTTGGTCACCTCTTCTGCCTATACCGCCATTGGGGTTTTGTTGGAGCTCTGGAAGCATGTCTGCCTGATGGGGGCTCCACCACAGATTTTTCGTTCGGGGTTTACTCCCGTAGCCTTATACCTATCAAGGTTAATCCACAAGGCAGTGGGCCTGTAGTTGGTAGGCACCAGGACGTGTCCACATGCCATTGGGCCTATGCGTGATCTCTCTGGGGCCCGCTGCTACTCCAAGATCCCCTACTAGTCTAGCCTGGGCCCACGTGGCACCAGTTACCGGGATGTTACGCTGGTTAAATCCCCAGTTAACCAGGTTGGTACACATATAATATATATTGGGCTTTTAGTAACGAAACCCAATTGAAGTTTCTTGTTTTATTATAAAAGTATTATGTTTATAATTCCTGAGTGTATATCAACCGTAAGTTCCACTATTTATGAGTGAATGAGAAAGGACGGCATTTATGTAATATAAACGTAGATCAACGTCCGTTCGATATTAGTTGGTGTGAGTGACTGATTAAGAGCATCGCACTGGTGCGCGCTTACATAAATGCTGACATATGGGCTTCTCCCTCTTGGGAAAGTTACCCTTCACGTGATCAGTTCATGTCTTACTCATAGGTAGTGGAAAAGTAGAGGGGGTGAATCTGCAAATTATATAACGTCAATACACACGAATATACATAAGACACTTATTTCAATGGCATACCCCTATCCGATGAGCCTATCATTGTGTATGCCTCGAACGTGTTAATGTGTGTATAAACAATGTATACTTTTGAAATACCTAAAACAGGAGTTACCGCGTCTGTATAGAAAATGCTATCCGTCCAGCTGGTATCTGTAGTGGGAGAGTAGGCGGGGCCTCTTCACTCGTCCTTGAATGCGCGCGCCTCCAGCTGGTTTCCCTGGCAACAAGAATAATGCGCTGCAACACGACGGCGGGTGAGTCCACTTCACGACAGGGGATTACCTCCACTGTATGATCAGATACTGCTGAATATGTCGGAAAGGTTCTTCTTGCTTCTGCTGAGTCAATGTCGCTTCTGCCGTGTGCCAAACTTCTTCAGTCTCATATATACTGTATGGAGAACTGTCTGATGACACCGGATATACTGCAATCAACGCTCGCGAAACACACAACAGTCCAGCTACTTATGAAATGTCAATTGTTAGTAAAGCTTTTGAAACCATCTGCAACAATGTAGACAACACTATGCTGACTTGGGGCTTCCTTACTTGTTACTTACAGGATTTTCACCAAACAGGCTGTATGATATTATAATAATACCTGCACCTCTTGTGGGTGACAGAGAAGAGGAGCACTCACTAATTATCGTCTCGATACGGGATACAGTTTTAACACTCGGATTATGTAACACGTCACTGTTTTTTGTTTTCTTGTTTTCACAAAACACTGACGTCTTGGTACGTATACTGCCTTAAAGCTTCCGTACCCACACGAGCTGCCACCTTATATGTTATGCTGGTTAATTCCCCAGTTAACCAGGTTGGTACACATATAATATATATTGAGCTTTTAGTAACAAAACCCAATTGAAGTTTCTTGTTTTATTATAAAAGTATTATGTTTATAATTCCTGAGTGTATATCAACCGTAAGTTCCACTATTTATGAGTGAATGAGAAAGGACGGCGTTTATGTAATATAAACATAGATCAACGTCCGTTCGATATTAGTTGGTATGAGTGACTGACTAAGAGCGTCACACTGGTGCGCGCTTACATAGATACTGACATATGGGCTTCTCCCTCTTGGGAAAGTTACCCTTCACGTGATCAGTTCATGTCTTACTCATAGATAGTGGAAAAGTACAGGGGGTGAATCTGAATATAAATCAGATGTAAATAACCCATTTATATAATACGTTCTGTTGATGAGACAGGGGCCATTACAGGGACACACACACACTCACATACTTGTGATGGGTAGGGCTTTGTGTTGAGACAGAGGTTGAGGGCCCAGCTCCTGCGATGCTTGAGTATCAGCTGCTGGAAGAAGATGGGGTTAGCTTCGATCAGCACCCCACGCCAGTTATACTCGTGCTCCAGGTAGAGAGTGTTGGACAGGAACTCACCGTCATACGCTCCGGCCTCCAGGAATGTGCCAGGCTGCTCTATCTGTTCAGAACAATAAAAGAATTTAGGTTAAGGAGCATCTGTCAGCCAACCTGTGATTGGTGCAAGAGGGAGGTGTCCAACACCATAGAGTAGAAGAATTTGGCCAACTTCACAACAGGCGCCAGCATGGAAACATGGAGTTGTCTGGTAGCATGGAGCGCCTTTGGTTATAGAAAAAATAAAGAAAAAAATGTGTATGAAAAAGTGAATTCCTCTCGCTGAATTGGTTTATTCTCAGGTAAGAAACAAGTTTTCTACTAAAGATGCTTCCTTTTTTTTCATTTCTCACTACTATATTAAACAGTATCAAGAATCAAAGTTAAATACAAATAGATACATACAGAGGTTGATAATTGTTAGATAAACTGGTGTGTGTATACATATATATATATATATATATATATATATATATATATATATATATATATATATATATATATATATGCAATGAAATCACTGTAGGTCCGTGTGATCCAGGTATATGCTGATAACCACAAGGAAACAAGAAAATACGAAGTTCCCAAGCGCTTTCGTATAATTCACATCTTCAGGGGTGAGTACAGACTAAGGAGAAATATTTGACATGGCTAATATATACAGAAGAGGAGAGTGAGATCAAATCCTTAGGGGACCATAGGTGTCCACGATGGTCCGGTCATTAGGCAATGACCCTACTCATCTTCATAATGCCTCCTCAATATTACCTTGTAATTCAATTGTCAGTAGGAACATTATAGAATCCAGTCTCATTAAACATACCGAATTCGTCAACCTGAATTTGAGTAATGTGCAAACTGGATAATTTTGTAATTAAGAAGATTTGTAACTAGGTGAGAAGGTTGGGTCATCTTACCCTATGACCTGACTACGGAGAGCTGCAGTGCTTATGAAGATTAGTAGGGTCACTGCCTAATGACCGGACCACCGTGGACACCTACGGTCATAAGAACATAAGAACATAAGAATGGAGGAAACTGCAGCGGGCTTATTGGCCCATACAGGGCAGTCCCATTTACACCCAGCCCCTATTGCTCTTATATCCATCCAACCTAAGTTTGAAGCTATCCAGCGTATTCGAGTTAATGATGATATTTGGTAACTTGTTCCAATCGTCCACTACTCTTATTTCCAAACCAATGTTTACCTATTTCCCGCCTAAATCTAAATTTGTCTAATTTAAAACCATTGTTACGAGTTTGCTCCTGGTTGGAAAGTTTGAGTACCTTTGTAATGTCCCCTTTGTTTAGCCCTGACTTCCATTTATACACCTCGATCATGTCGCCCCTCACTCTACGTCTCTCGAGGGAGTGCAAATTAAGATGCCTTAACCTGTCTCTGTACTCAAGGTTCCTAATGCCCGGGATTAGTCTTGTCATTCTCCTCTGAATTCTTTTCAAGGATTCTATATCCATTCTGTAATACGGTGACCAGTATTAAACTGCGTTATCCAAGTGAGGTCTCACAAGCGCAAGATATAGTTTTAAGATGACCTCGCTAATTCTTGTAACTAACACTCCTTTGTATGAACCCAAGTACTTCATTAGCTTTGTTTCTAGCAAATACACATTGTTTACTTGGTTTAAGATTCCTACTTATCATTACTCCTAAATCTCTCTCGCAGTCGGATTTCTCAATAACATCGTTGTTCATCTGGTATCTGGTTTCCCTGTTTACATCTCCTATACTGAGTACTTTACATTTGTCCACATTGAATCCACATCTGCCATTTTTCAGACCATTCGAAAAATTTGTATAGATCTTCCTGTAGTTTTGCCGAGTCCTCGTCAGATTTAATTACATGTCCTATCTTAGTGTCATCAGCAAATTTACTTATGTTGCTGTCTACGCCAATATATATGTCGCTTATGTATATAAAAAATAATAATGGTCCGAGTACTGAGCCTTGCAGAACTCCACTAGTGATGTTGCTCCAATGTGATTTAGTGCCGATAATGCTCACTCGCTGTTTTCTGTCCTGTAGGCACGCCCTAATCCATTTTAGAATATCACCTTTAATGCCATGAGCCTCCACTTTTCTTATTAGTCTTTCGTGGGGGACTCTGTCGAAGGCCTTGCTAAAGTCGAGATATACCACATCATAATTCGAAAACTGATGAAAAAAATGTTAATAGATTAGTTAGACATGAACGTCCGCTTGTGAAGCCATTTTGGGAATCATTGATCAACTTGTGTTTCTCCAGGTGATTTCGAATAGAGTTTGAAATGATTGCTTCCAGTAATTTGCCTGCAATTGATGTTAGACTGATTGGACGGTAGTTAGAGGATAATGATCAATCTCCCTTCTTGAAAATCGGAATTACATTCGCTATTCTCCAGGATTCTTTTACTACACCTGTTTTTAAGGACATGTTAAACAACTTTGCTAAGGGCATACTAAGCTCTTCCATACATCCCTTTAATACTCTGGCAAATATCTCATCGGGACCTGGTGACTTATTAGGCTTTAGTTTGTCTATTTGCTTACTAACATCGTTACTAGTCACTACAATCTCGCTTAATTTATTTTCGTCACTATCTCTGTATAGAGTCGGAGCTTCACTCTCCTCTTCTGTATATATTAGCCTTGTCAAGTATTTCTCCTTAGTCTGTACTCACCCCTGAAGATGTGAATTACACGAAAGCGCTTGGGAACCTCGTGTTTTCTTGTTTCCTTGTGGTTATCAGCATATACTTGGATCACGGAGACCTACAGTGATTTACTTGCATATACACACACACACACACACATATATATATATATATATATATATATATATATATATATATATATATATATATATATATATATATATATATATATATATATATATAGAGAGAGAGAGTAGCTAGATAGATTAGACGCTCAGATAGGTAGATAGATATATACAGATCTTCATTCAATAAAATTATCATTAATTTCATGGCCGGCCCCAGCTATGTGCGGTCTGTGCGGCTGCACAGGGCCCCCCATCTCTTGGCTCTTTGGGGGGGGGGGCTCCTGAATATATTTGTTGTTTAGTAGGATATATATTTCGATTCTTATATGTCGTGTTGCATGTGCATCTCAAAACTACAGGCGAGCGCGTTTCAGTCAACTGGCGACAACAATTCTGAAGTTTAACGGTTTCTGTATATAAAAACCTGGCAACTGATACTGATTTACCTTTCTGTTATATATTTGCACGTATGTTTGCATAACAGTATATATTCAGTATAATATTGGATGTGCGCTTTTATCAAGATGATGTTACCATAGAAAATCAGGAATATATGTGGGTGAGGGACTGGGCACGATGGGGGGGAAGCCCTGGGAGGGTTGTCTAAGGAATGGGGCCCCAACAATTATCTTGCACAGGGCCCCTCAGAAGCTAGAGTCGACCCTAATTAAGTTCACATTGTTTCAGCATGTAATAGACATTAAAGCTATACTCATAGTGTATATAGATACTGCAGGTATACACAATTTATATTCCGTGCACGTATAAATTGTATACAGAGTGTGCAGGTATACACAGAGTGCATATAGAAAATGCAGGCAGACTTCGATTTCCCATTACTTTCAACTTTTTGAGTCTCTCGGTAATCTGTGCCTTATCTTCCCCATTCCTGGACGGTTGCAACATCCCCAGGCAACACAGTAAGCCATATCACGGCCTATCACAGACAGATGTTACAAAATTATTACATTTAAAGCAAAGTGTCTTCTTGGCCACGTACCTTGCTGTGGTTACTCGGTGACTGAATGAGGATGCAAGCTGGCGCAAGGATGACACGTGACCTGGCTCGACCACTCGCGTTAAATCTTCTAAATTGTGACCAAGTTGAACAAACTCTTCTTACTCTATGGCGCTGCCGATGTCTAAAGGAGACTACGAGTATACTCGAGCCTAGCAAACTTACCCTAACCAAACCAACCCTAACCAAACCTACCCCACCCAGACCTACCCTAACCTAACCAAACCTACCCTAACCAGACCTACCCTAACCAAACCAACCCTAACCAAACCAACCCTAACCAAACCTAACCAGACCTACCCTAACCAAACCTTCTTTAACCAAACTTACCCTAACCAAACCTACCTTAACCAAACCTACTCTAACTAAACGAACCCTAACCATACCTACCCTAACCAAATATACCGTAACCAAACCTACTCTAACCTAACAAACCCTGACCATACCTCCCCAAACAAACCTTCCCTAACTAAACCTACCTTAACTAAACCAACCTTAATCAAACCTACCTTAACCAATCCAACCTAAACCATAACCAAAACTACCCTAACCAAACATCCCTTAACCAAAAGTACCCTAACCAAATCTGCCCAAATTCTTACACGAGGACATACATTACTAGTCAGATCAGATCATGAATGGCGGGCACTGAGTTAACTAAAATCGGCTAGGTCAATGTATGCTGATTATTGGACTAACTTAAACGCATCTATTAAGCATAACCACAACAACAACTCACCCTGTCCCCAAAGATCTGCTCCAGCTTGCCGAGTATAAACTCCTGTGAAGGGCTGTAAGAGGAGATGTTGAGGTCTACCTCCTGGTGAAGTCCGCTCATGAAGAAGGACAGATTATAGGGGAGACGGGATGGAGGCACCAGTTGCCCCCGCACCCATTTCAAGAGCGCTGGGTCGTCTTGGGGCGGTGGACCTCGTAGTGCCCTCTTGATGTAGTCTAGGGGAGGTAGAGTAATGCAGGGTGAAGGTAAAGTACAGTACTATGGGTTAAATATCTAAATCTGGGCGAACGTATATGTATACATTTTTTTTTTACGGGGATTAGCCCACCCGGGCACAGGTCACTGACCCAAATCAGGGCCTGGGGGGCGAAAATGTAATAATAGAGAGGAAGAATGAAAAGTCAGCTCCACGTTTTCTGGGCAATTAAACAGGATTCGCCGAGAGGGAAATACTACCTGTCATTCTTTTATTGTCTGTGAAAGGATCTCAAACGAAGCCAAGTCAAGCTCAAATGCTTTCTACCGCTACACAAAAGCAAAATTAAAGAAGCATGTGTGCGTATCAGACCTTACACTTGAATATGGTAGTTACTCAGATTCAGATCAGGACAAGGTGGAGGTGTTAAATAAATTCTTTTCCTCAGTGTTCCCAAGAAAGATGCGAACAACTTCCTTGCGTTTGAGGATAGAAGGTTTGACACCGTGCTGACTCACATTGAGTTCTCAGAGGAGTGTGTTAGAAATAAATTGGCTAAGCTAAAGGTTCATAAAAGCCCTGGCCCTAACAGTGTGCATCCCAGAGTGTTAAGAGAGTTGTGCATCGATCATGATGAGCCCCCTAAAATCATGTTCTGCAGATGAATGGACGAGCAAAAGGTCCCCAGAGACTGGAAAATAATAAGTGAGTCCTACATTTAAACAGTGATATCGCCACTGCATTAATAGGCCGGTAAGAATGACCAGAATAGTATGAAAAGTACTAGGGTGCATTGTAGGTGATGCTATGATGGACCATCTAATACGAAACAACCATGTAAAGGAGTGCCAACATGGTATTATGCCTGGATGCTCGCTTGACGCAATTACTTAAGATGTTGGATGTGTGGACACAGATCCTAGAGCGGGGTGACAATATCGATAACACAGTATATATCTAGATTTTGCGAAGGCTTTTGAGGCTGAAAATTAAACAGGAAGGGTAGGGAATTCGGGGAAGCTTCCTCGCGTGGATCAAAGACTTTCTTCGAGACCACAAACAGCGTGTGGTGATTTATGGCACGAAATCGTCATGTGAACTTGTGACAAGCGGGTTGACACAGGTATAAAGGGTATGCCATAAGCTATACACTCCTCCACACGAAAGTTTGTGAATGGTGCTAGATTAATCAAGGAAATGGGAATCAAACGTACTGGTAAATACAACAAGAAAATCTCAGTCATCTTCAGGACTAGTCACAGGAGTGACTGTTAGGAAATATTACATGTCCCAGCAAGAAGAGGAAGCATCATTAACTGAGACCAAATGTGAAAAGGACCGGAGTTTGTATTGACAATGAACTGAAGTTCTGAGACCAGTGTGAAAAGAATGTAAATCAAGCACCTAAGCTAGTAGGTCATGTAAGAATAGCGTTCGCACACCTTGTCGGTCCGACCCTCATAACGCTCCTTAAAAGCGAAGTGCTTCCCCGTTTGGAGTACTGTCACCCCCGTCTTGTCCCCGTGATGTGCTAGAGACTGTCAGTTGATTGAAAATGTCCAGAGGAGGGCCATCAGACAGGTGCCCTGACTACAGCACCTCAGTTACCCAGAGAGATTGTAACACCTCCAAATGCACAGCTGACAGCATACTGTAGGCGAGCAAGTACATGCCTAATACTTGCCAACAGTGCGTAACAGAGACTTGACCATCCGCCCAAGCGGTTAACGAGCTGATCATTGGCGAAGAGTATAAAGTAAAGGCAAAGAAAATACACAAGCGTAACCACAAGCGGGGAAGCCCACCAGCATGTGTATTGTACCACGTTATATAAGAGAGAGAGACGGAGACGACGAACTACCGTAGGGGTGTAACAAATGGGTATTATTTCCTTTGAGTTTGTTTCTTATTTATATTTATTTACTTACTTTTACCTTTTCTTTATTCTCTAATTCTCTTTTCTTATTCTTAATGCTTCGTTCGGTAGGTGAAGGAGGGGAGTAAGGGAGAGAGAGAAGTGGAGGTAGGCCTGTGGTTGAGGGAGGTGGGGTTTTGTCTGTGATAACTCCCCCCACCAGAGGGTTGGCCTGGTAACAAGATCAAACTGTTGTGGATCCCCTCTCACATTGGCCTCAGAGAACATGACAGAGTTGATGCCCTCGCCAAACTCGCGTTTAACAAAGTCACTGTTGAATACAATATGGGTCTGTCAAAAAGAACCCTTAAAACTGTAATTAGGAAAGAACTTATTGAGAGATTTTGACGCAAGCAGACCAGTGCAAACAGGCACTAGTCGATCCATAGTTTACCATGATGGGATGTATCAAGCGAAGCATGTACATGGAGCAAGTAACAATATCACTAGATTACAAGATGTTGTAACCGCTAGATTAAGGATAGGATATAAGTACCTCTGGTAGTATGTTCCTCAAGCAGATGTTAACAATACTAAATGTAAAGTGTGTGGCCATACATATGGCCACACACTTAAGCACTACGTCCTCGACTGTGTGAAGATAGAACCTTTTAGGGACAGGTCCAAGCACACTGTGTGTGAAATGACATAACACTTCATCTCTAATGGCAAGATAGCCGACATATCAAGATTATATCCACTTTTTTGCGCGTAGTAACGATATCAGTTTCCATGTCTAGAACCAAACACACGTTGTCCTTGAATACTTCCCACGCAAATGTGAATAACAAAGTGTGAGGCCAGACATACTGCCTCTCACTCCTGTACTCACGCAGTTGTGAATAAGTTACCCTCTATGTACAGAACTAAACAAATAATGTAATTGAAATATTGTGTAACATTCAGTGCCATAATAGCCCGGCCACGGGGGTTAATTATTCTGACTCTTTGTAAACTCTACTCTGTAATCCTTTTGCGCTACCGCTCACAGGATGAGTATGGGGTGCACAATAAACTAGCCGCTGTAAGAGGCAAAATCAAAATCACTGGTAACATGAATCCACAAACTCCTCAATTGAAGGAGCTTAATGGCTACTTAGCATGCCCAGGGGATGGAATGGAGCTATTGATATCTTTCCCGACATTATTTGACTTATCTCTCAAGCTTAACACCCCACTACCTGCATCTGCTGCTGAGAGATACTATTAAGAACAAGTGTAGTGTAATAAAAGTGTTTATAAACTGGGAATACTCCTGTTACCTTAGTCCCCCCGACACCACACTCCCTCCGCGGGAGGCCCGCTCATGGCCTCCCCTCACACCGCTAATACGCTGTAGATGTCAGTCTCCTTTGTCCTCTAAGAGGGTTACGCCTCCCAACCACCGCTGACTTCCTATGAGTGCCAAGCAGTCCTCGGCCCTCTGACGTAGGCATATACTGTAGGTCGAGTCCTGTAACTCCACCATGTCTGAATTGACTGGAGACCCAGCTACTCGCTTTAACTCTCCTGATGCACTGAGTGAGCCAGGCGACTATGGTGTTGACCTTGACACCAACGGAGAGGATGGCTTTCAACTAGTTCAGTCCAGGAACAAGCGGAAGGCCGAAAAGGCAGAAAAACTTAGAGACCATCAACTACAACCTCAACCCCCATGAGAGTAAGATTATACTTCCCTGAAGGTACATCACCTGAAGTCAAGTATCTCTGGCTGAACGATGCGGAAGATAAACACCCAGACACTGAGTTTCAGTTCAGAGTCGGTACACAAGATCATGTTCTGATTAGAAGCGACCCAGCAGTCATACAGGATCTCCTCACCAGTAGCATAAGGGGAATAACCATGGAACAATCATCCCAACCATCGAGCAAGAAAACCATCTTAATCATAGGGCTCGACCAGTACCAGACCCCTACACTACTAGAAGCTCATCCCGACATCAGAAGGACGAAGCGACTCAGGGGCAAGAATGCAGTCATTGCAGACTGGGTTGGCTCGGGGGACCCACCCAAGACAATTCGAGTCCGTGGTGCCTATCGGACTCTGAAGGTAACTCTCTATCAGCCCCCTAACCGGAGGTGTTACAATTGTCAGCACTGGGGCCATGTGGCCCGGTTATGCCCCTCGACTAAGCCGTGGTGTGGTCTCTGCTCAAGGCAACATGCAACACAGGCTTGCAGAGATACAGTTGCTCAAGGGGGTGTCATTCAACAGAAGTGTATTAACTGCAAAACAGTTGGAGTTCCTGTATGGCACCCTGACTGTTCTAGAGCTCCTACACCCCTTTAGCGCCCAGACCCGTCACCCAGGCAGGTCTCAAGAAACACTACTGCTGCTAGGGTACTCCCTACGGCCAACCCCTGGCCTGCCCTCCCCACCAAAGCTCCAGTGTCATCACCAGCAGTCATCGAAAGATCAGCATGGGGCAACACAGACGTACCGACACAACAGGTAGCTGCCAACACACTCCGTGAACACGCACAACGTGAAGAGATCAATGATTTGAAAAATGAAATTAAAGAACTCAAAGCTCAATTTACAGCTCAAACTGAAATGTTAAGGAGCCTCTGTGATACACTACAGAAAAAAAACACCACCAACACAGTGCAGCAGTTATGGAAAAATTACAGTCAAACTGAAGACATTCAGATGTCAGTACCAGATGTGGAAACTCAAGACCCACCAGGAACTAGTGTCCACGCAGATAAAATAGTGATACTGGTAACAGTTTTACTGATGCCTCTGTGGACATGGTCAGTGAAGATGAACAAACACAAACAGAAATGGTGGTGATGTCGAGTGTAACCAAAGTGTGTCGTTGTCTGCCACTGACTTTCAACAATTATTGAGCAGTACATGCTCTAGAAATGTTTCAAAAACGTTATGTGGCCTACTGCCTGCTGAAAGGACAAGCAGCGCAGAAAAGAACAGTATCATACAGTGCCTTTTGCTTCTTTCCAAATACATTTCATAATGGCCAGTGTTAATACCAGACAAAGTTCCAAATACATTTCATAATGGCCAGTGTTAATACCAGGCAAAGATACAGAGCGGTGAAGGTGATGAGTTGGAACATCTCATCCCTTAGAAAACGATTCCCTGACCTACACCACAAAGTTGTGACTGAGGACATCGATATTGTGTATCTGCAGGAGTGTCTCACACCTAATGGTAAGCCCCCACCCAGTCTGCCCGATTATATGTATTATGATCCTAGTTCTACTCACACATGTTTGATGTATGTTAAGAAGTCACTCCCGCAGGTACCTTTTGTATCCAAAAAGACTACCAACCTTCAGTACCATGGGATCACTATCCACCTGGGCAACTCCACACTCAAAGTGCTAAACGCCTATGCTCCCCCAGATCAGCTTCAGTACACAGATCTCCCAGACTTTTTACACACTGAGCCCACTGTCCTGATGGGTGTCCTGAATACTTGACACAAGAAATTAGGTGACTCCACCACTAACACCAATGGTAGGAGACTTATCTCACTTCTCAGCGCATATGAAGATGTTCAAATTATAGGTAATAATAACCAACGCACATCTATGGCGGGGGTCTAGACAAGTGTATTGGTTTTAATCTATCATACACAACTCATAGCTCTGATGTTGTCACTGATCTTATGTCTGACCACAGCCCAATCCAAGCTAGTATACATGTAGCCAATGACACCCCCACTGGTGGTAAACTCAACAGACGTAGAATCACAGTCAAGCAAGAACATGAAAGCCAGTTCATAGACTTCATCCATGACTGGTACAAGGACTACAAGCCTGACAACTACCAAAGTTTCCATGACGATCTGATAGATAGGACTTATGCATACTTCACCAACAATGCCTCCACCAAAAAAAGGAGAAAAAGTGGTCAGCATAATGGGAACAGGCAACAGCAGTGCTATATTGCTATAATGACCCTGAGCTGAAAAAACTCAGGGCTAGGGTCAGGAGGGTGGGTAAGGGTTACAAACAAATTAGAACACCTCAAATGTTACAATTGTATCAAGCTTCCCTTGCTGCTGTCAGGGAACGTGTAAACGAACTCAGACAAAATGCATGGGAGACATATGTCAACAGCCTGAACCAACACACATCCCTCAGTAAAGCCTGGAAAGACATAAACACAATCAGAGGTAAAAACAGTAGACACGTCTCCCATCCAAATCCTCTGCAAAAGTCGAATGAGCTAATAACAAAGTGGGCTCATGTGTCTAGCTATGACATGTTACCAGCTAGGACTCAGGGACTCCTTGATGCGAAGTCTGTAGAGAGAAGTAATCTTATTAACTTTATGCTGGGCAAACAGCACGATGAGTGTGATGTTCCATATACTGAGTGGGAGCTTGACGCCTCCCTCGCCAGGGGTAGATCTACTTCCCCTGGAGAGGACGGAGTCACCTACAACATCGTTAGACTACTAAGGCGCGTGCCAGGCAATCCATTGTTGGTATTGTACAATATGAATCATGCCGAAGGCCAACTACCCACATCATGGACCATCAGTATTGTTGTACCAATACCGAAACCAGGACAGCCTGATGATTTTCGTCCCATATCACTTACCAGCTGCCTGTGTAAAACCTTTGAGGGGATGGTTCTTGGTAGACTTTTATAAAGAATCAGAGAACACATGTCTCCTAACATAAATGGCTTCACCCATGGTAAAGGTGTACATAATTGCATCACCACATTCCTAACTGTGCATGGTGATGAAAGGCACAGATTCACCACATTTCTTGACCTAAAAGCTGCATTTGATATTGCCAATAGGCAACTGATATTGTACGAACTAGCCAAAATGGATATAGGAGGTAGGCTGTTACACTGGATACGTGGTTACCTAACCAACAGAAGGGCTGCTGCATTGTTTCAGGGTTACAAAAGTGAAGTTAAAGATATGCAACTTGGTACCCCTCACGGTGGAGTACTTAGCCCCACTTTGTTCAATGTTCTTATGAATGCATTATTAAATTTAATACCAAACAACCCCAGCAATATCTCAATCAGCTATGCTGATGATATTCTTATACATACTAAAACTCATCGTGAAATGCAAACCACCCTGAACCATGTGTACGCAGCCTGTGAGAACCTCGGTCTTATTATCTCCACTGAGAAAACTAAGGTGTTCAACAAACAAGCTGGTAACCGCAAACGCGGCCCTGCCAAGTTCAAGATAGGTAACTACACTATTGACTATGTTTCTTCTTTTAAATATCTTGGTGTTTCCGTCCCTTGTACCCTACCTGCCATACAACAGCTAACCCGCCAATGTACTGACAGACTGAGACCTCTTAGAAGTGTATTGGGGTACAGCCCTCACTGTGGTGCTAATATTAGAATTGTTAAAACAATGTACCTGGGCTATATAAGATCTCTGATAGATTACCACGCACCAGCCCTGGTCCTTCGTGACGGGAAAGGCGTTGACAAACTCGAGAAAATGCAAAATAAAGCCCTCAGAATTATCCTAGGATGTCCCATGAGCACTAAAGTACTTAATATGAGGAAAGAACTAGGTATACCCAGTGTTAAAGATAGAATAATTGAAGTCAAACTCATGATAGCCCTGAGGCTTCTGCGTGGTGATCCTCATAACATTGTTTCCTTAAAATTGCAAGAATGTATGAACCATGGGACTGTTGAGTCTAAATGGATCCAAACCACAGCTACACATATGAAGATGTTTGGACTAGACCACCTGTACAAAGTTGAGACACAACAGCGCTTCCTGCCACCCTGGCGGACAGTTCCCTTCGATATCACACTACCGATATATCCGCCTAAAAAATTAATTATACAAAGCATTTATCTCCAACACACTGCCAAATTGAGAACTCTTGAACACATACACACTCTACAGACTGATGATAATATCACACAGACCATCTACACTGATGGATCTCTAAACACCGCCTGTGGGAGGGCTGGAAGTGCTATTGTTGTGACTCAACCTGACGGTAATATAATTGAGAAAGGAGTTAGAATTAACAACTGGGCATCCACTCTACAAACTGAATTAGTTGCCATACTCACAGCTATTAAATTCATTGAAACCACTGTTACTGACAGTCTCATCATCACTGACTCTCTATCCTCACTACTTGCCCTTGACACCCTCGACTCAGGTTGTCACGCTCTTGTCTCTGAAGCCAGACATAAATATGCGTGCCTCGTTGACCTGGGTTTCAAGGTCAAACTGTTGTGGATCCCCTCTCACATAGGCCTCATAAAACATGACAGAGTTGATGCCCTCGCCAAACTCGCGTCTAACAAAGACACCGTTGAATACAATTTGTGTCTGTCAAAAAGAACCCTTAAAACTGTAATTAGGAAAGAACTTATTGATGAGTTTGACGCAAGTAGACTAGTGCAAACAGACACTAGTCGATCCATAGTTTACCATGATGAGATGTATCAAGTGAAACATGTATATGGAGCAAGTAACAAGATCACTAGATTACAAGATGTTGCAACCGCTAGATTGAGGTTAGGATATAAGTACCTTTAGCAGTATGTTCCTCAAGCAGATGTAAACAAAACTAAATGTAAAGTGTGTGGCCAGACATATGGCCACACACTTGAACACTACGTCCTCGACTGTGTGAAGATAGAACCTTTTAGGGACAGGTCCAAGCACACTGTGTGTGAAATGGCACAACACTTCATCTCTAATGGCAAGATAGCCAACATAGTCAGATTGTATCCACTTTTTTTCACTTATTAACTATATCAGTTCTCATGTACAGAACCAAATACGCAATGTGCTTGAATACTTCTCACGTAAATGTGAATAACAACGTGTGAGGCCAGACATACTGCCTCACACACCTGTACTCACGCATTTGTGAATAAGTTACCCTTTTTGTATAGAACTAAACAAATAATGTAATTGAAATACTGTGTAAGATTCAGTGCCATAATATCCTGACAACGGGGGTTAATTATTATGACCCGTTGTAAACTCTACTCTGTAATCCTTTTGCGTTACCGCTCACAGGATGAGTGTGGGGTGCACAATAATGTAGCCGCTGTAAGCGGTAAAATCAAAATCAATGCTTGTGAGTGTCTGTTTAGTCATGATGGGCATATTATTTATTATTTAATTAATTTATTAAACCCCAGGGGGCGACAAGCTCAGTCACAAGACCATGCAGTCAGACACTAATACATTGGTACTCGTGTCTCGTAGGACACGCTATGAGTTGTGATATGGAGACAATATTGATATGATTTAAGGACAATGGGAGTTAGCACCCACCAAAGCGTGGGTAGCCACATATAGTGGCTAGTGACTCTCCCTGTGGTAGGAGGTCCCTGACAGTGAGTCAGTCAAGGTAATAGTGTTGAAGGGTGTTAGTGTTGGGACAGTTACAGAGTTTACAGGAAGAGAAGTGCAGGTCATCCCCCGCCTCAGATACTTGCCAGATAGGTCTGTATCCTAACCTAATGCGAGCAGAGACAACATTATGTCTGCGGACCATAAGTCCATTCTGACGATACTTGTGTGGATAAGGAAGAAATTGGTGATAATGTTGGATGGATATAATTTCAGTCCGTTCACCGTCCCTGCGATGGATTGTAGGGAGAAGAGCGGCTGAACGTAGTCTCTTTCGGTAGGTCATGTTGGGCTTTTATTTAGGCCATTATTTCGAGAATCAGTTATTAATTAATCGCAATAGAAAGATTTGCAAATAACCATATGTAATGCTGTGTGTCTTTTGTTTATATCTTTAGTTAACTATTTTTTTATATAATTTATTGTGGATTTATTTTAATATTTGAGACAAATAATATTTTTTTGTTTTTTTTTTACTTTCTGTATTTGAGTACTTTATTAATAAGATACTTTTTTAATTGCACTTGAGTACATTGAACTTTGGTTACTTTTACTTCTATTTGTGTAACATTTTGCCAATGTTACAATACTTTACTTAAGTAACAAAGTGCGGTACTTTTTACAGCGCTGCCCATAATCCTGAGGTATCTCAGGTAAATCCCAGACTCGACCATATATTGTGAGAAACTGTGACAATTGTGACATCCAACAAGGGCGATCTAATTCTTCCTTAATCTGAATGTCTAGAAGTGAATATCATTTACTTTAACATTATCACATCTCTAAATGGCTTCATTATTTTATTCAACACAGTGCCTGTCTCGTTTATCCGAAAGTAACCCAAGCAGGATAGCGAGAGAGAGAGCTATAGGTGGTTATGTCATGAAACAGGTGTCATTAACTTTCAAAATACAGGCTACAGGTGTAATAGCAGTGGACAGGTCACAAGGGAAGGTCTTTACAGACATCCATCTTTTAATGTCAGCTACACTAAGGTACACTAAGGGGTGTTGATGGTACAGCGGTAACGTGCATAACTCTCACTAGTATGTCAAGGGTTCGAGCCTCGGCCTAGACACACGTGAGAAGGGTGTTATGCAGTGTAACCCTGCCAAGCATCACAGGTGTGATTTAAGTATTTACCAAAGATCAAATACCTACCATATCGCCGCCCACAGACCCAGACGCCACACACCTTTATACACAAAATTCCATCCCAGACTGAATCTTAAACAAAGACAGACTATGGAACGCCACATGCTCATGATGTCACGTCTCACAGTTCTCCTTGTTGGTTCAGGCCTAAGGCACTCAAGCTGTCATTGGTCAGTTTGAACGTGAACACTTGGGTGGGACAGTGTCCTTGTCCCGGCAAGCAGGACCCTTTGTTTCTTAACTGAATTTTCATACATATTTGCTCTAAAACGTGACAAATTTACTCTAAAGACATGGCACTGTTACAGGGGGGGGGGGGATCGACAACAAAATAGAGGTGTGAAAACTGACGTACACATGCAACCCTGTGAGACCCACAGAAAGTTCATGACCATGACCCAGAGAGTTCATAGTCTCACCCCAGAGAGTTTATAGTCACACCCCAGAGAGTTCATCGTCACACCCCAGAGAGTTCATCGTCACACCCCAGAAAGTATATAGTCACACCCCAGAGAGTTCAAAGTCACGCCCCAGAGAGTTCATAGTCACGCCCCAGAGTTTAATCACACACCAGAGTTCATAGTCACACCCCAGAGTTTACACCCCAGAGTTCATCGTCACACCCCAGAGGTTTATAGTCACACCTTTATAGTCACACCCATAGTCACACCCCAGAGAGTTCAAAGTCACGCCCAGAGAGTTCATAGTCACGCCCCAGAGTTTAATCACACACCATAGAGTTCATAGTCACACCCCAGAGAGTTTATAGTCACACCCCAGAGTTCATAGTCACGCCCCAGAGGTTTAATCACACACCAGAGGTTCATAGTCACACCCCACCCAGAGAGTTCATAGTCACGCCCCAGAATTCATAGTCACACCCCAGAGTTCAAGTCACGCCCCAGAGTTCATAGTCACGCCCAGAGGTTTAATCACATACCAGAGGTTCATAGTCACACCCCAGAGAGTTTAGTCACACCCCAGAGGTTCATAGTCACGCCCCAGAGAGTTCAGTCACGAGAGGTTCATAGTCACACCCCAGAGAGTTCATAGTCACGCCAGGTTTATAGTCACACCCAGAGTTCATAGTCACGCCCTAGAGAGTTCATAGTCACGTCCCAGAGTTCATAGTCACACCCAGAGAGTTCATAGTCACACCCCAGAGAGTTCAAAGTCACGAGAGTTCATAGTCACGCCCCAGAGAGTTTAATCACATACCAGAGTTCACACACCCAGAGTTATAGCCACCCCATGGGTTCATAGTCACCCCAGAGGTTCATAGTCACGCCCCAGAGAGTTCTTAGTCACACCCCAGAGAGTTCAAAGTCACGCCCCAGAGGTTCATTGTCACGGAGAGTTTAATCACACCAGAGAGTTCATAGTCACACCCCAGAGAGTTCAGTTTCGTAGTCACGCCCCAGAGAGTCACGCCCCAGAGTTCATAGTCACGCCCCAGAGTTCATAGTCACACCCCAGAGTTCATAGTCACACCCCAGAGGTTCATAGAAGTTCATAGTCACGCCCCAGAGAGTTCATAGTCACGCCCCAGAGAGTTCATAGTCACGCCCCAGAGAGTTCATATTCACGCCCCAGAGAGTTCATGGTAAAGCCAAAAGAGATTTTAAAGTCACTCCCCGGAGAGTTTATAGTGTCGCCCACAGAGCTCATGGTCACGCCACGCACAGATCATAGTTATTCCCCAGAGATTCCATGGTAGTGCCACAGAGTTAATGGTCACACACCAGAGATTTCATGGTCATGCCCCGGAAAGTTTATATTCACGCCCCAAAGAGTTCAAGGTCACACCCCAGAGAGATTGTAGTCACACCTCAAGAGTTTATAGTCACTCCCCAGAGAGTTCTTAGTTACACCCCAGAGAGTTTATAGTCACGTCCACAGAGTTCTTGGTCATGCCCCAGAGAGTTTATAGTCACGCCCCAGAGAGTTTATAGCCACGCCCCACAGAGTTCATGGTCAGTGTGAACAGCTCGGCTCCCGACTACAGCGCCTTCCAGAATATATTGAAGTCTCCAAAATTGGGCCACCAACAACCATGTCACCATCACCCATACCAAGACTATGGTTATGAACATCAATCTCTCCTCTGGCCTTGTCCCGCCTCCCTCCATTACTTTGGACCTCAAAACACTTCAAGTTGTGGACTCCACCAAGCTCCTCGGCGTCACTATAGATAACAAAATAAATTGGAAGACACACGTCAGTGTAATTGTCAAATCCTCCAGTTTTCATCTCCACCTCATCCGCCGTCTCAAATCCCTTGGAGTTCCAGCGCCCGAGTTCATAGTCACTCCCCAGTTAGTTCATGGTCACGCTCCAGAGAGTTCATGGTTACGCCCCAGAGATTTCATGGTCACGCCCCAGAGAGTTCATGGTCACGCCCCATAGAGTTCATGGTCATGCCCCATAGAGTTCATGGTCACGCCCCATAGAGTTCATGGTCACGCCCCATAGAGTTCATGGTCACGCCCCTAAGGTTTATCGTCACGCCCCAGAGTTTATTTTCACTCCCCTAGAGTTTATGGTCACGCCCCTAGAGTTTATTGTCACGCCCCAGAGTTTATTGTCACGCCCCAGAGTTTATGGTCACTCCCCTAGACTTTATTGTCACGCCCCCTAGAGTTCATGGTCACGCCTCGGAGTTTATCGTCACGCCCCAGAGAGTTCAGGGTCACGCCCCTAGAGTTTATCGTCACGACAGAGATTATAGTCATGCCCCAGAGAGTTCATGGTCACGCCCCAGAGAGTTCAAGGTCACGCCCCTAGAGTTTATCGTCACACCCCAGAGAGTTCGTGGTCACGCCCCAGAGAGTTTATAATCATGCCCCCGGGAGTTAATAGAAAGCGTAAGACTGATAGACAGATGACCATAGTTTTGAAGTAGACCTTGAAGTAGACCATGAACTAAATGACTACGGTTCTGATACACCGAGTCCTTTATTAGCTTAATAGAACTTTGCGATAAAGACTTACTAAACCTCTACTTTTTCTCTCTTTTTTTACTGGGATTAGCCCACCCGGGCACAGGCCACTGACCCACAACGTGGCCTTGGGGGCGACAATGTAATAATAATAATAATAATAATAATAATAATAATAATAATAATAATAATAATAATAATAATAATAATAATAATAATAATAATAATAATAATAATAATAATAATAATAATAATAATAATAATTCATAGTAAATAAAATTTATAATAAAAAATAAAAAATTAAAAATAGAATAATAATAATAATAATAATAATAATAATAATAATAATAATAATAATAATAATAATAATAATAATAATAATAATAATAATAATAATAATAATAATAATAATAATAATAATAAGTGAGAAACAATTTATGTAAGTTGTGTTATCAATAGTAAGAGAAACAATTGAGACCCTGCAAATGTGTGTAAATGAGGCAGAAAGTCAGATCAGCAACCTGGGACTTGGTCACAATTTTCGTGATGCCATATGGCAGCAGGGTCTACCATTAGACAACACATTATGCTTCCAATATCTTCCCAGGCGGTAGTACCCCTCTGTTTGGTAGCTGTCTACTTGTGTAAATTACCGTTACGCATCATAATTATTGCCATGAATTATTATCATAATACTTATGAGAAAAAAAGTTTTTAAACACAATTCCTTACAGTCCTGACAGTCTCCATCATAGGCGGAAAGGAACATGACGTTGAAGAGCATCACAACCCCGGCTGTTCCCACGACAAACCCCGCCCTGCTCCTGAGGATTGAAACAATACAATTCTAAGATTATTTTTAACATCAAAATAAAAAATTAAGTCATTAATAATTTAATAGGCCTTACTACCTATAAATAATATTTGTATATTGAATGATAAGCTTTACGTAATGTTTTATTCAATTAAGGCATGTATCCATGTAACCTAGACAAATTTGAATTCAATTAACTTTTATCAACTAACAACAAAATTTATGTCTATCTTAGTTCGTAAAGGCTCTTTGTTGTCTAATGTTAAATTAAAACAAAGAAGAAGTAAGTGTTTATTAAAGACCGTCTTTCAAAACACAAAAAACTAAATTATAATGACTTGTTCTGATACTTAACCAACGATTCTTGAGAGATATTAAACCTTAGTTCCGTCCCAAACTTGGATAAAAAAAGAAAATAGAAACTGCATCACACATAAATTTTGTCCTCTTAATGGTCACTAACAGTGAAGCTAGGGATCTGTAGGCTTTCCTAAGGGCTATAAAGAGATAATTGTGTGGAGGACGAAATAACAGAGACAAGGCGGAGTGTGTGTGTGTGTGTAATGAAGCGAGGAGCATAGCGTTCCCACCCTCCACTTTGCAATGTCCATTCTGCAGTACAGTAGTGAAGCCGTTTCTGGTTGCATATATTTTTTTTATACCAAAACACTGAAGGGGGAAAAAGCAGGAGGTAGCCTCAGCCCATCATCCATGAGGTGTCATTTCTAACTTTGTCATTTATAATATTTCCTGGTGAATGTCTTTTGAGTTTGAAAGCCCAGGGATATAAAATACTGTACGTGCAAAGCCTTGGCGGACATGACTTCCTAGAATATACAGCATACAGTATATACAACTATATTTTCTAAGGAAGCCTTAAGATCAGTACTGTATTCTCAACTCATAATAATCATGCTAAAAATGTTACTAATAAGACTTTTAAAAAAAATCCTAATAAATCTTACCGATAAAACTTGCAAATAAGGCTTACTAATAAAATTAACTTATAAATATAATTCATAAAACTAACTAACAAAAATTTTACCAAAAAATTATGAATAAAGGTTAGTAACAAAACTTATTAATAAAACTAACTAATAAAATTTACCAATAAAACTTACTAATAAAATTAACTTATAAATATAATTTATAAAACTAACGAATAAATTTTACCAAAAAAATTATGAATAAAGGTTACGAACAAAACTTATTAATAAAACTAACTAATAAAACTTACCAATAAAACTTACTAATAAATTTTACAAATGAATCTTACTAAGAAATATCACTAATAAATCTTACCAATAAGACTTACACTGTTGTCAAGTACTGATCACATATACGGGCACTATTTCACTGTTATCAAGTACTGAGCTTATATACTGTAGAGGCACCATTACACTGTTAGCAAGTACTCAGAATACATATAGGCTCTATTACACTTTTAACAAGTCCTGAACACATATACGAGCTTTGTTACACTGTTGGCAAGTACCTTTTTTTTTATAGGGAATAGCCCACCCGGGCACAAGTCATCGACCCACAACGGGGCCTGGGGGGGAGAGGGGGAATCAGAGTAAAAAGAAATTGAAAATAGAAGAGAAAAAGACTATATACAGTATTAATCTACACCATGACGATACCGAAAAACCACCTTTTTGAAGTAAGACAGATTGTATGAGTATCGAAAGCACAGAAGAAGGCAAAGCATTCCACAGTTTGGTTGTGTGAGGAAAGAAGGATGTACTTTAATGGGTTATACTAATGTCAAGATCTGCAAGAAGTGAAAATGTGGGTAAAAAGGAAAGCGTGCGATATGTGCCCAAATCCTTGTTTACACGTGGAATGGCAAATGATGAAAAAGTTAAAAGGGAATGGCTTGTGTATTCTCTAAAAACTGGAGATGTATTATGTGTTCCATGCAAGCTATTCAGCAAGCAAGTCTCATTGTTTACTAGTGGGTTTAGCGACTGGAAAAACTGCCAGCGTAGAGTTGCTGAACATGAAAGTAGCAAAGAGCATAAAATCCCAGTTACTACTTGGGGTGTGAGGGCAATTACAGCAAGGCGAATTGATTCCACTTTGGCTTTGCAAGTAGAATTGGAGAGAAAATACTGGAAAGAATTTCTATTGCGCATAGTTGAAACACTAAAATTTTTAACATCAAGAGGTCTTCCTCTCAGAGGTAGTGGTGAAAGAATAGGCTCTAGCAACAATGGGAATTACCTTGGAGTACTGGAACTCCTGGCAAAATTTGACCGTTTTCTTGCACAGCATCTGGAGAAGTATGGTGCTGTAGGTAGTGGAAAGACTTCATATCTCTCAAAAACGATTTGTGAGCAAATGGTCAATCTGATGGCTGAAGAAATTCACTCAATTATCATAAGTGAAGTGAAACAGGCCAAATATTATTCAGTTAGTGTAGATTCTACACCGGATGTTAGTCATACTGACCAACTTACATTCATAGTTCGTTATGTCAAACCTGATGGCAAACCTGTTGAGCGATTTCTAAAGTTCATAGACATACATGACCATGGTGCAGAGAGCATAGCCTCAACTGTTGTATAGTTAATTAAAGATGTTGGTCTTGATTTGAGTGACAATATGTCAGGCATTTACACTGGTCTCCAAGCCAGAATAAAGGCTATGAATCCCCTGGCATATTATGTCCCTTGTTCAGGTCACTCCTTGAACCTTGTAGGAACATCAGCTGCCAGCAGTTGCCTTGGGTCTGTTTCATATTCCAGATTTTTGCAAGCCTTATACAACTTCTTCTCAGCCTCCACACATAGATGGGATCACTTGAAAGCTGCACTACCTGCTGAAGGGATTGTAGTGAAATCTCTTTCAGAAACTCGCTGGGGTGCGAGGGCTGATGCTGTTAAAGCAGTGTTTTTACATTACCGTAAGATAAAGTCAGCACTGGAGAACATATGTTCTGACAGTAGACAAACAGTGGCTACAAAGCTTGAAGGTGAAAGCCTCATAAGACAAATGGAAGCACTTGAAACAGCACTTCTTACTGTAATATGGTATAAAATCTCAACAAGGTTTAATGCAACCAGCTTATCACTTCAAAAAGTTGAGACCGACCTTCTGTCGGTTGTAAAACTGTATGAGAGTTTGATCTCCTTCGTCTCAGAAATGAGACAGGGTCAGTTTGATGAAATAGAAGATCAGGCTAGGGCTTTTGCTGAGCCTGTCTACACAGAGACAACAAAAAGAACAAAAAAGAGAAAACATTTCTTTGATGAATCAGTTGGCACTGAAACTCAACTTGATCCACATGAGAAGCTCAAGGTGGACAATTTCTACACCATATTAGATTGCCTTAGGAATGAATTAGAGCACAGAGTGAATGCCTACTCAGAAATAAAGAAGCTGTTTCGCTTCTTAACGGAGTATGACAGTATGAAATATGATGATCTCAAAGCCCAACTGGAATTGGTTGTCAGTACCTATTCCAGTGACCTGGAAGCATCTGTTCTAGATGAGTTTTTTGCAATTCAAAGACATTTTGTCTTCTGAATCTGACAGGTCAGTGACAAACATCTCCACTTTGCTGAGGTCCAAAGATGGTATTTTGACAACTGCCTTTCCAAACATTAGTATCTTGGTAAAAATTTTCCTTACCATCCCCATTACAAATTGTGAAGGAGAGAGGTCTTTCTCTACTCTATGTAGGGTGAAAAATCACCTGAGGTCTACCATAGGACAAACCAGATTAAACTCACTTTCATTATTATGCATTGAATCTGGCCTCCTACAATCCCTTGACACAAACAGTATCATTGACAAATTTTCCATGAAAAAAGTAGGAAGAAATTATTTTGAAATTCACACAGTTTGCTGTACTTCATGTGCTTGCAAAATTGATTATGCTTCAAGTTAATTGTATTTCTTTCATTATTCCCATATATAAGATGTACAGTCTCGTTCAAGATTCTTCGAACACTGCTGGAGACAGTTGGCAACTCAAAGCCGTTTGTTTACTAGAGTACGTAGTATAATATAATACGAAACAACACAGCCCAACCATTAAATTAAGCACCGGGGACCTAAGTAACCAATCACGGATCACTTTTACATTTATTCATAATTTTTACTACTTACTATAGTAAACAAACGGCTTTGAGTTGCCAGCTGTTTCCAGCAGTGTTTGAAGAATCTTGAACGAGACTGTACATGATATAGAACTAATTTGATTAAAAGTAATGATGTGTCACATTGTGTTGAAATTCTTATTTCTTACATTATAATATTATGATATTATGTATTATTTGATGATATTTGGCCATTGCAAAATAATTACAGTAAAATATATATATATATATATATATATATATATATATATATATATATATATATATATATATATATATATATATATATATATATATATATATATATATATATATATATATATATATATATATATATATATATATATATATATATATATATATATATATTAACGGGAGAGAAGGGGAAGAGACAGAATGCTGCGTTTAGCCGTTACAGGGGTGAGAGGCAGCATTTAGAACAAGTCTTTCTGGGGGGTCGTTGCATACTGTTTCTCAGCACATGAGGACAGTGCTGTCTCTTTTAGGGGTCGATTGTAATATTTAGAAATTTCAGTGTAATTTCAAACGCCCAGTCATTGGCGATACTGAGTTCAAGGTCGTCTGAGGGAAGACAGCGCTCCCGCACGCAGCGAGAGTTTGTGGAACTAGGCCTAAACGATATTAAATGTAATTTACCGAGTTAATAGGGACGCGAATCATAAAATTAAATATCAGTTATTAAATTTAAAATAATTATAGATCATTTCCCAGTCTGAAAATGTTGTGTACGTCCTAATTAAGCTGTTAATCGTCTGGTAAATAAGTCACTCCTGAAAAGGGTGAACCAGTGAGCAAGCGTGGCTGGGGAGTGGTGAGACAGGTCAAGGACCACCTCTGTGCTGTACCCAGGAGAAACGGATCGCGTGAGCTGGTTCCTTCGTTTATTTAACATCAGTATTAACAAGTAAGTTTTATTCAATCTCAGACAAAGCTAGATAGGGTGGTAGGAACAAACGGTGATGTAAGACAATAGCTAACAGCCCGGGTTTTCCAGGGTTCTATAGACCCCACGCTGTATGATAACGTCCACTGGCGGTATGAGACGAGTGGTGAAACGAGCTGTATGACCGTCCACTGACCTGGGTTTGAGCCACCTGTTGAGTATGGTGAGAGTTGGAGTGAAACCAGCTGTCTGGGTGCCCAACTAACGACGTAACGATCGTTTGGGGTCATCAGCTCTCCTCTACCTCGGCTCACAATACCACATATCTTCAAGCAGCTTAGTGAAAACCTTTTACTAACGGGAAGCTAAAGCTTCTCTCAACTGTACAAGGTCTGATTGGCTCACTCCCTTCCGTTTCATGGATGTACTGGGGGTAAAGTGAAGCCAGCTGAGTGATACAGGGTCACACACTGGGACCAAGAGTCTAGTGAAACTTAGAGGTACATTTCCAAGGTTGAGAAAGGCTGGTTTGGGCCTTAAACTATGGGTGCCTGTGGGTTGTGCCTTAAAAAACTACGGAGTGCAGGTGGAATCTATGTGTTAAGTTAGGGAGCATGTGTTTACGGGTATTGGTGGACTCAGTAACTTCTTAATCTAGTGATAATATTTTTTTCAGTTACTGATATTGTCTTGCTGTTTATAATTAATATTTCTTAAATAATTGTGATAGTATTGTTTTAATGTTTGTGTCACTAATAGAAACCAAAGAATGAGGGAACTGTTTTTCAGATGAGTTTTCTCCCTTATGTTGTAAGTGATACTGTGATTTAGTTCCTTTAATGCATTTAATATTTCTTTATAATTTCAATCTCAGGTATAACCTTTGTTCCCCAGAGTAGTGTTTAAGTTAGGTTAGGAGGTGTGTATCTGTTGGGGTAATATAATTTTGTTGAGTGCCCTGAAGGCCTATTCAGGGTGGAGTTAATAAGTTCTTATTTTTTATACCATTTTCTCAGTGCTGGATATAATGTTGTTGAGTGCCCCTAAGGCCTATTCATTGTAGAGTTATTAATATCTTATTTTTTTAATGCCATTTTCTCAGTGATTGATATTATTTTGTTGAAAACCCTTAAGATGTTTCGTATAAACAACATTTCTTAATACTTTGAATTTATTGTTGTCTAATGAGGCATTGTCTGAGTTTTAATAATTTCAATATCATGTATAACTTTATTTCCCAGAGTATTGTTTTAAGTTCAGGTTAAGAGGTGCTCATATGTTGGTGTGCCATTATTTTATTGTGTCTGTAGTGTTGGAGAATATAAGTGTCTAAATTTTGGTGTGTCTCATTCATCCCAGTCACAGACGCTATCCTTCCACGGGTCACGGAGAATTCGTTTTGTTAGTAAATTTAAGTGTTCTTGTGCTGGTTTGGGATTTTTCTCAAAGGGGCACTTCCACTGCATTTTCCATTAAATAATTAATATACCCCAAGTCAAGTGAGAAATTAAAGGTCCATCAATTCCTACCGATTTGCATATATATGTAGCAACAATATATGCTATATATAACAACTATATATATATATATATATATATATATATATATATTTTTACTCTTTCTTAATATATATATATATATATATATATATATATATATATATATATATATATATATATATATATATATATATGCTATATATATATATATTAGGGTTGTGATAAATACGGGGCCGAATTTTTTGGTTTGAAAAATGGGTACATGGTATTAGATATAGTTCTATGTGCAGAATCATGTGATATCTTCAGATTTGAAAAGTTTTCATTTTTTGCTAGGTAAATTTTAACTTGAAATCTTATGAAAATTCAGTATTCCCACCCTTTTACCAACACCACTAAATAGCTTATTTAAAGTAAAGTAAATGTATCAGGTTAATTTATTAGGATGAAAATGATCCAGAATAGTGAAGCGAATGATCTTGACACATTTATTAAATTTAATATTCCTTTAGAAAACAAAATCATCAAATAAAACCGGTTTTACCACTACGACCCGGTGTTGCTGCACACCATAGAACATGTCTTTCTTGCTTCTGTTTCTACTCATCACCTCCTGCTGACCACCCACAGGCTTTCGGATGTGGCCCTCCTCTCCTGGCTGTACCATTGACTGCTGGCCTGGCTCACTTGCTGTACACAACGCTCTATACTCTGGGTGATGGGGGCCAGGCAGGGTTTGTCACGTAAGTTGTCAGGGAAAGCTCTGACTTGAACGGTGAGGGTGAGGGCTGCAGGTAAGGGGGCTCACTGCCAGCCTGAATGTTATCAGATCTATGAGATCCAGTGAGGGGGTCTTGGCACTAGATTGACTTCAGGGTCTTCCTGACCTGAAGAATCGTCTTTCCAACTTGATTCGTCATGCCCAGATCCTCTCATAAGTCTCATATCCAAGATCTTTTTGACTGCCACTCTTCTCTCCTACTCATCCTTACTGCAGAGCATTGTCTGCAGAACTGCCTCGGGATGAGCATACCAGGAAGATCTCCTCACAGTCTGCTCCACAATCTGAACAACCTTCCTTGGCTGACTCCTCAGGAGCTCAAGCTGGAAGAGAACATGCTTCGGACCTTCGGAGAACGATGACTTGACCTTGGTGTTGAACCAATTTGGCAAGTAGACACTCACGATGAATTGGACAATAAGTCTCAGGTTGTGAGGCTGGTTCCCTTTCAGTTTATGATGAGCGACCCAAATTCTGCAGAACCTGAGAGCCATTGTGAGCCACCTAGAATGTGAGACTGGACCTATCTGCAGGTAAGCAAGTTGTAAGGGCAGAAAACGATCCTCCGGCTAGTTACCGCTGCTAACTCGCTCGTTTGCTGGTGCAGACGACACTTGGGGTGGTTGGACGGAGGTGATAACGGCAGCAACCCTCTCCGCCGCGGGCAGATTCAACCCAGCCGCCATACCGTCAGTATCTAGCTACCCTGCTGTCCGTCAAATTCTGGCTGTGATCTCATCATAGGTCCTGGACTCGTGGGCTGTGTTCCCAGACCTTCACCTATCAACTGCCAACTCTCTGGTCATCTACCACTACCGCATACCACGACCATCAGTTCATCACATTCCGTCGGTGCCCCGGTGTTCTCCTGCCTTTTTCAAGACGTTGCTGAGTGTGGAGCGAAGTGGACGCTTCCCTGCCCTGAGTGTGCATCACCGCGTTCCAGAACCTTCCCCCAGGGCCACTGCCGTAGGAACTATTTGTTCATTGTTTGATTCCATTAATTGCTGACTCCCCTTTATTGTTCGATTCTATCAATTGTTGACTCCATTTAATTGTTTGATTCCATTAATTGCTGACTCCCCTTTATTGTTCGATTCTATTATTTGTTTGATTCCTTTAAGTGTTTGCTTCCTTTAATTGTTTGACTCCCGTAATTATTTGATGTTTATTGAGTGGTGTCAGAGTTTTGTTATATTTTTATAGTAAAGAGATGCCAATCTCTAACGGTTGTTTGTTATTCCTCGGAAAACCATGGTCCTTGACTTTCCTATATTAAGATCCTGATTAGCCTGGTAAGGGATTTCTATCCCTAAGTCCCAGGCCTTTACACAAGTCTATCAGGCATGACCCCAGTTTTGATGGCACTGCAAATCATGTAACCATAGTACTGGTCAGTACTCAGGTCGTCAATGACAGTATGTGCTAGCTCAACGAGTGGAGGGCCAACTGTGATTTTTTCAAAGCTCGGATTTATTTCTAACTCAGTGGCAGAGTCCAGCATCTTGCCAAGAGGACCAGACCATCTGTTGTTTGAAAGAGTCTGCCATCCAGCTCCTGGATCAGATGTCTGAGTGGCAACTCGTTGGTGTGGAGGTCACAAACAATCCAGACCAGCTTCCTCCCAATCTTCCGCTCTATCCACTGTATGACCCCCTTGACACCCTGTGTTCGTGTTGGTGCTGTCCTCCAATGGCCTGCAGGTCTGGTCTACGTTCCTCTCTCTGAGCCATCAATGTTCACCTGCCACTATCTCAGCTGGTTTCTGATGTCATCTTTCTCTGGAGGAAATGCCACAAATACTTCCCTCCTGGTTCACAGCAGAGGTGTTCCTCCTTCACCATGGCAGGGAACAACTTGTCAGAATCTCCAACTTTCATGAACACTTTAGTGTCATCCTCTCTCCCATCAAAGAACAAACAATTGATTCCATTTTCTCTTATCCCTTATCAAACTCCCTTCTAGGTTACTGACAAGTTTCTCCTGAGCTCTCCTTACTTTGTTATGATCTATCACCAGGTGAACATCATCAGGTGTTATCAAACCACCGTCAACCCAGGCAGCTGTTGCTATCTCTGCAGTTTCTCTGAGACCAGTGTGGTGTAGCATGCTGGCCAGAGCTATGCTCAGGATATCTTTCCTATTTCGAATCTTATGCCTGGAAGGTTTGGGATCATTATTTGGTTAGGGACAAAGTCACCATTCTCCTGGTCAGCACTCGGATCAGCCATGGGGAAGTCATTAAACTCTGAATCAGCTTGACTCCAATCATCGGCCTTTTTACCTCACCCTGGGCCTTCTCAAGTCTTTTCCTCGGCAACTCTTTTGTCTCTCTGTGGCAGCCTCCTGTCTCTTGGACTCCGGAATATATTGGCAGAAATCATGAGAGCCCCTATACTGCTAGTCTTCTCTCTCTGTGTTGACAAATGCCAGTTCGATCACAGGAATCTTCAGTTCACGCTTGCAAAACAGGAGATGTGGGCCTCAGATTTACAGTCACGATCGCATCAAACTCAGGACAGAGAACAATTGGGCACTTGCAAGTAATTAAGTCAAATAACTGGTCCAGTTGCTTGGCAAAGCTGTCCTTAACTGCAAGTTTTCCTCTCCCAAGAGAGATATCTCTTGCCTTTTCCCAACTGGCTAGCAGTCTCTCACTAATCTTCTTCTGACTTGTTATGACTGGAGGCTTGAACTGAGCGTTAGCCAGAGTGTACTGTGCCAAGACAGCTTTGGTCATATCACTGGCAATGTCTTGTTTGTGTAAGTTCTTGGTTCTTTTCTACTGAATTGCCTGATTAAAACACCGTATCTCAAAGCATCTCTCAATGTAGGCAACCCGACTTCAGGAGCTCTCTCCCAGACCCAAGATAGTGACTGAGATGGCTGGATTTTGGTTCCTCGTCCTGACACAAGCAGCCATCGCAAATATTATCAACTTATAAATGCATCAGAATCTGAAAAAGAAAAAAAATATTGTTAGTTGGGTTGTTAAAGAATGTCAGAAAGCAATGTTCACTATTTAATTGTAATGCACTAATGCAGCTGTCGTTAGATTTTCGATAAATTTCACGCTAAAATTTACCTAGCAAAAGGTTGCAAAATATTGAAACTGAAATTATTTTTCGTTTATATACACTAAAATCTACCAAAAAGTGATGGGCCATTAGTTTTAGCTGTTCTTCCCTCCTATGACACACCCTTATATATATATATATATATATATATATATATATATATATATATATATATATATATATATATATATATATATATATATATATATATATATATATATATGTGCGTGATCCAGGTATATGCTGATAACCACAAGGAAAGAAGAAAACACGAAGTTCCCAAACGCTTTCGTGTAATTCACATCTTCAGGGGTGAGTACAGACTAAGGAGAAGTACAAAACAAGGTGTATATACAGAGGAGGGTGAGACCAGGTCCACAATGGTCAGGTATTAGGTAATGACCCTACTAATCTTTAAAAAGCACCGCAACGTTCGTTAGTCAGGCTGAGGGTAAGGTGACCCAACCTTCTCACCTGGTTGCACTTCTTAATTACAAAATTGTCCAGTTTGTACATGTCATTACTCAAATTCATGTTGACTGCTTCGGTATGTTCAATGAGACTAGATTCTATAATGTTCCTACTGTCAATTGAATTATAAGGTAATATTGTTGAGGCATTATCCCAGTCAATGCAATGCTTATTATCCCTCAGATGAACAAACAGAGCATTGGATTCTGGCCTGTCCTAACACTATATTTTATGTTGTTTAAGTCTAGTTACAAGATCTTTACCAGTCTGGCCTAAGTAAAACATATTACATTCCTTGCAAGAAACTTTATAAATGCAACCAATTGTGTTGTTGGGGGAGTTCTTGATTAACATTTGTTTAACAGTGCATGAGTTTTTAAAATGCCACATTGACGTTCCAGGTTTTAGTTGTAAAGGAATTTGAGAGAAATTTTTGTGAAATGGTAATACTAAGAGATTCTTATGGTCATGGGTGGGCTTGGGATCAGTTCTATAAAAAGATTTCTTAGTAATGTTCAGGCATTTGTCTATGAAAGTTCTAGGGTATTTAAGGTTTGAGCCAATATTATAGATGTATTTATATTCCTCATCAATGAATTCCGGGCTGCAAACTCAAAGCACGTAAAAACATTGTTGAAAATACTGACTGTTTGACTCTATTATGGTGGGCAGAATAATAATGAATGTATGAACACATTAGTAGGTTTTCTATAAATACTGAACTTCAAGGTGTTACCTATTCTGTGTATCAGACAGTCTAGGAATGGCAATTTACAGTCATGCTCTAATTCCACAGTGAATTTGATCGAGGGGCTAAGTTATTAAGTTGTGGCAGGAAAGCTTTTAGGTTCCTCATTACCTGCCAGAGACAGAATACATCATCTACATATCTGAACCAGACTGCTGAAGGTGGTAAATATTACTTAATGTATATATATATATATATATATATATATATTGATTATTGAAACATGCAAACATTTCTATAAATTTGGGGGCCCACTGATGAGTTTGGCCTGGGGCTCACAAGTACGTAAATCCGGCCCTGACTAATGTGACCGACGTCCACACCAAAACGGTGGGCAGTGCGGGCAAGACGAGTGTTACCAGCCCACTGCCTTGCCGGCGGCACACAGAATGCCAAATCCACTGAACATTGCTCGTTAAAGTACCTGTAAAAGAGAACGAGTGAAGCAACATTACTGGGAAGAGAAAGGGAAGAGTTAATAAGACGAAATGCCTTTGATTCCACCTTATCTGACAGTTGGACAGAAGAAGAACCACCCCAGACATGAGAGCAGTACTCCAAGTTAGGACGAATAAAGCAATTGCTTAGGAATGAAGTAGCTACGGCATCTGTACAGCATTCCCAGCTTTCGGGATGCAGATTTAGCAGTGTTGTGTATTGGTGGCTTCCATGACATATTAGAGGAAATGGTGAGGCCTACCATATCTATTTTTAGAATTTGACAAAATGATTGCGTCCTGAAATGTGATTGGTGGGAGATCCTCTATTTTGGAAAGTGTAATCGGTAAATGCTGTGTTTTATTACTATTACAGCTCTAGATCTATTTCAGCTCTAGAAAAAGATCTAGTTTGAGAGTTAGGGGAAGGAAAAAATGAAAAGAAGAGTGAAGAGTAGAATCATCAGCGTAAGAATGGATAGAATTAGTAGAAGTGTGAAGTATATCATTGGTAAAAAATTAAGAGAGTAGGTGAAGGAACAGAACCCTGTGGAACACCACTATTGGTAGAGATCGATCTCTCGACGACAACTGCCATTGATCGGTTCTCAAGGAAGCTAGAAATTAAAAAAACAAAGTGAGGGAGAGAAACCATAAGACGGAAGTTTAAAAATCAAAGACTTTTGCCATACCCTGTCAAATGCTTTGGAGATGTCGAGGTCCACGATGAAAGTTTCCCCATAATCTCTAAGAGAAGATGACCAAAGATGGGTGCAGTAGGACAGCGGTTCACCAGTAGATCTCGCCTGGCGAAAGCCACTCTGGTGATCCGAGAAAAGAGAAAGGCGATCAAGGTAACGGAGAAAATGAGTTTAAGATAGTTTTGAAAATCTTAGAGAGGGAGGAAGTTAGAGCAATAGGGCGATAGTTAGAGGGATTAAAATGGTCACCCTTCTTCGGGATGGGCTGAACCGAGGCATGCTTCCAAGCAGAAGGAAAAGTTTGGTTTCTCAAGCAAAGGCGAAAGAGGCAAGAAGGCACAGGGGTCAGAACTTCAGCACACTCCCTCAAAACACGAAAGGGTATTCCGCCTGGTCCAAGCGCCTTACTCACATCTACGATTGGAGATTATAGGAAAATGCATAGGTTCAGAAGGAGGAGCAGGAGTAGGAGAGGTAGAGTTGGAATCATCTAAGGTGGAGATAAAGGAGAATGAGGTGCCAAAGAGATTGGCTTTATCAGAGAAAGTGTTGGCTGTAGAGTTATCAGGTCGGAAAAAAGGGAAGAAAAGGGGGAGTGCAGAAGTCATTGCAGATGTTTTTGGCTAAGGACCAAAAGGATTTATTAGAAGAAGAGTTAGTCAGGTCAGCAGTCTTTTTTTTTTTAATTCCGCTTGGCCCTACGAGGAATAACATTACAACGATTCGATTCCTAGAAGTAATGAATGAGTAGTGAGTAACAGGAGAAGGTGATAGTGTCATAACTTGATACTCCCTATCTCTCTCCCTACATGCAAGAAAACAGAAACGATCAAACCTGTTATGTTCTGGATAATAAGTTCAATATACAGGAGAGAACACAAACACCGGTATAGATTTTGTAGGTTCGATTTACTGGATCAGAGATATGTACACAAGGGAAGTACCGCTCCTCAGCTTGGCTGCCTGTCAACTACTATAGACGACGTATGGCAAGTGAGACATTAGCAGCTTCCATACGTCGCCAGGCACATTAATTAAGCATGTGGGATATGGTAATTACATTGCCACACGCTGCTAGCTAGGCTGAATAAATAATACATAAATGGAGCACATACATAATATACATACATAATATATAATCCAGCATACATAATATACATACACCTCCCTCCCCCCTATACGCTCATAGCAAAGTCTTGAGCGGACCTTTTCTTTTGGATTGGTTCTGACCGTCGAGGGACTTCATCACTGGGAAGGGTATGGGACTCAACACTGGTGGCGGGGCCAGCAGAAGGCATTGTTACGGGGCGGAGAAAACGGCGGTTCCTCCACCACACACGACCACTGGGTAACCGCACCTGGTAGTCCCGCGACCTACCGAGGCCCATGACTACGCCTACTTTGTCCCAACGTAGGGAGGTCGGGTCCTGAACACGGACTTGGGTGCCGACACTCAACCTGGGGAGAGAACGGGCGTGGTCGTTGTAGCGGGCGACGACGTCCTCAACGCGTTCGGCGGCTCGGCGATCACAATCCTCTGTCTTGGCCTGCCACTCCTTGGAGAAGGATTGAGGGTGAGCAGGGACACAAGAACGAAGGGGGCGTCCATACAAAACCTGGGCAGGGGAGCATCCGGTGTAGTTAGGTGTGTTGCGGAGTTCAAGAAGACCCCGGTCGAAGGCCTCGCAGTCAATGTTTCCAGAAGGGGCCACCTTAAGGATGAGGTGCTTCAGGGGATGACAAGCGCTCAACATAGCCGTTGGACTGGGTAATGGGGCGATGACAACACATGCCGGACTCCCCATCGGTCGAGGAACACGGCAAAGTCCCGGCTTGTGAACTGAGGCCCTCCGTCGGTTCGCAGGCGTACAGGAACGCCCACGTCACGGAAGTAGTGGCGGAACTTACTGATGGTGGCGGCAGACGTCGTGTCATTACCGCACTTGATGACAACCGGCCAACCAGAGAGACGGTCGACGATAACAAGGAAGGACTTTCCTGACACACAGAAAAAGTCGGCCGACACAGACTCAAAGGGGCGGGTGGGGTTGTCGTCACTCATGAAGGGTTCCTGCTGCTGGCTGGGTTGTAGTACGTGGCGGGGCTTACACACCTGGACAGCATTGGAGATGTCGGGGTCGATGCCAGGCCGGAACACAGTCTGTCTTGCACACCGTTTGGTGGCCTCGGCTCCACAGTGACTGTCGTGGAGGCGAGCCAAGGGATGGAGATTTGAAGCAGCAGGGACAACTACCGAAGGAGAGGTGTCACTGGCCAGAGGTAGGGGTAGGGCGGCAGCAGGGTAGTTGCTGCTCCCTTCGTGCACCCTGTTGGCGTATTTTACCTCGAGAATCGGTGTTGGGAAGTCCTGGGAGATGATGGCCAACTCTTGGCAATGTCTGTAGGACAGCAAAGGAGTCGGGACACCATTATGCACGTCAATAGAGGCCTGACACGACCTGTTGCCAAAGGTGACATGTGCATAGAGTGAACCTAGGGCTGGGGCCATCTGTGAACCATCTGCCGTGACGCAGAGGTCCTTGGAAGGCGGTCCTAGATCGCTTGGAGAGAGCCCCAAGCATTGCAAATGTTGGGGACCGATGACTGTAGCATCAGCGCCGGTGTCAGGCAACATCTGAAGACGGGATGACACACTGCCATAGGTCACGATGACACTGATGTACTGGGGAACTTTGGTCCTGGGATGCGAGGAGTACACCCTCCTAATATGGGTCGGGCTTTGTCCAGGGTCGTCGTGCCTCTCATTTGGCGACTGTGGGCGGCCCTCTCTGGTAGAAGGGCGCCGAAGCTTCCGCCGACGCTGTCCCTTGGGTTTGTGGGTAGGGCAACACTTGTCATAGTGGCCCAGACGACCGCACACATTGCACTGTACGTACTTAGCTGGGCACCGCATTGTGAGCGACCAGTGGCCCTTACGGTCACAACTGTTGCAGGTAGACTGAGCAGCTGGACACACCTGTGTTCCGTGCTGCTTACCACAGTTGTTGCAAAATGAACCGGGCGTGGACGTGGTGGGAGAAGGCGTAGGAACAGACTTGTCAGGATGGCAATATCATAGGGCATATCGTCAACACATCCTTGAGAGAAGAGGAAGAGTCGAGGGAGGTGAGGCGTTGGACAAGTTCCTCCTCCTTAACACCCATCAAGATCACCTGCATCAACTGGGTCTCCTCGCACTGCTGGTGGTGGCCTAGACATATATCTACCTCTTCCGAAACTCTCTTAAGACGTACATAAAAGGTATCAAAAGACTCACCCTCCATCTGTCTGCAGCTAAACAATTCCCTCCTGCGCAGAGCTTCATTCTGCTGTGCTTTGATGAGCCGTTGTAGAATGACCAGTACATCCTCTACAGACAGCGAAGAGGTCGGAGGTACCTGCAGCGTATGTTCTAAGACACGCTGAATTTCCAAGGACAGGCACATACGCAGCTGGATGAGTTGTTTAGGCTGTGACAAACTCTGGAGATCCACCATTGTAGAATAATCAGTCCACCGTCGCCGCCATTCACGAAAAGTCTGGAAAGTCACATCAGGCTTCAAGATGGGCGGTGTTTGAGCTGCTACTTTAGGTGGGGCTGGGGGGCGTGAAGGAAGCATTGATGAGGTATCTGAACCATTCAGTACCGAGGCAGTGTTAGAGCCAGGGGCTTGGTTAACAGTGAGGCGAGATATCAAAGCTTCAAACCGTGCACTGTCTTCCAATCTCCGTTGGTGGTCTCGTTCTGCCTCTGCTTGCCTTCTGTGTTCATCCGCCACACGTCTGTTAGCTTCATCCTCGCGCCTTTCATCTCTCATAAACTTCATTAAAGCAATTATCTCTGGAGACAACGCTGAATATTGAGGTGAAGGGCTGCGCGATGTTGTGGGAGCTGGAGCGTCGTGGTCGGCCATGTCATCCATCTCTGCGGGGCTATCATCCGACTCACTCATCCGGACGCTGGGTCCACGGCTACGTAAGGCATGAGACATAACTACTTCATCTGTGTACTGTGTCTTAAATCAGTGTTGACCGGTCAGCCCGTCGTATCAACAAGATTTCAGACAAAAAAAATTAATTAAATACACAGATAAGTAGGTTATATATATATAAAATATATATAAGGGCACCATAGTCGGTAGTGTTATTATTGTGCCGGGTGGGCTAAAACGTCTCGCCTCGAGCTGTGGGGTGTAGAACGACTTGGCATGAGAATTGGAGACGGCGAGGAGCGTCAGTCACCCTCCAGACTTCGTGAGGGGAGGTGTACTCAAGTCTACTCCTTACAAATGCCCAGAACATGCCGTGTACCTTGGGAATCCTTTAGAACAAGGTCACACATGAATGGCACGAAACACACAATGCACTAAACACTTCACAGAAAATCACTGTCACTGACACTGCTCAAAGTTGCTAAATTCTTCGAGGAGGGGTGGCGGGCGGCGGTTGACGCAGGGCGAGGGGGTCCATAAGCCGGCTTTCCACAAACTTTGCACTATCACTCGTAATTATCCAGTAAAAGTACGCACTGCGCCATGTTATGTTCTGGATAATAAGTTCAATATACAGGAGAGAACATAAACACCTGTATAGATTTTGTAGGTTCGATTTACTGGATCAGAGATATGTACACAAGGGAAGTACCGCTCCTCAGCTTGGCTGCCTGTCAACTACTATAGACGACGTATGGCAAGTGAGACATTAGCAGCTTCCATACGTCGCCAGGCACATTAATTAAGCATGTGGGATATGGTAATTACATTGCCACACGCTGCTAGCTAGGCTGAATAAATAATACATAAATGGAGCACATACATAATATACATACATAATATATAATCCAGCATACATAATATACATACAAAACCATGATTCTAAAGCGAAAGTTTTGTTAGAAGATGGGATAAATGCACTCATATCACCCAATATAACCCCATCAATGCTGTCAGCACATACCGAGGTGTCCCGAGTGGAAAAGCAACATTCATCCCAGGGAAAGTCGGAGAAGAATTCTCGCAAGGATTGCCAGTGTGCCCTCTGATAATGCTATAGATGGCGTTTAGATAAGGGTGGGGGAGGTGGTCACGACCAGTTTGATTTAATAGAAATAAGATTGTGATCAGCATACCCTAAGGGGGCGGAAATCGAGTATGAATAGTGTGAGGGGTTAGAGGTAAAAAAAAAAGAAAAAAGATCAAGAATGTTAGCAAGCTGGTCGTGTCGATCTGGAACGCGTGTAGGGTGTTTAATTATTTGTTCCACATCATTAAGTAAGGAAAAGGAGAGTGCCTCAGCTCCACCTGGGTCATCCCTTGCAGAGCCAAGCCACTCTCTGTGATATACATTGAAATCCCCCAGGTAGAGGATCTCGATGTTGGGGTGTGGGGATAGCAGTGACTCATGGCAAGAAGTGAGATAGTCAAAGAGTTCCAAATAGTTGGTAGAGTTGGGAAAAAATAGGAAACAAAGCAAAATAGTTATTGCTGGTAGAGATATTTTGATCCAGATGACATCATAAAGAGAAGATTCAAGATCCGTGAGTCGAGCTATAGGTGCACGTGTGTTGCAGTAGGTGCATACACCTCCCTTAGAACGGAAAGAGGCATAAAGGTTGTAGTTGGAGACTTGAAAAGGTTTGGGTGAAGTTGCTTTGGTCAGTTGAAGTTCGGGTATTAGTAAGAGGTCGGGGGAAGAGGTTAATAGATGGTGCTCCACAGAAGGAAAATTGGATTGTTGGAAAAATTAAGTGAGAAAAAAGCTGAGCCTACAGCAATCACGGTGGCGTCAGTTGAGGCCCCAGTAGTTTGATGATGATCAGGTTGACCCTGGGGTCCACTACCTTCCCGACCAGTAGGACCCATCCGAGAAGGCCCCACTGTAATATTATTGTTAACTAATATTATAGGAGAATAAAAGAATAAAAAGAATAAAACTGATCAAGAGTTAGAAAAGTTAAATATGTTGTGTTGTTAAAGTAAGAGAGACAATTGAGACCCTGCAATTGTGTTTAAATGAGGCAGAAAGTCCGATCAACAACCTGGGACTTGGTCACAATTTTTGTGATACCATTTGGCAGCAGGGTCTGCCATTAGACCAGTGTTATTCACAATTTTTTGCAAGGGAGCCACTTTGGCAAAACACATTCATTGAGAGAGCCGCATCTACTGTAAATTAGTGTTATACATTAAGAGACACTACTTGTTGTAGCCTTTACATATACAATACTGTATAAGTATTTTTTTTTCTCGAGAGCTGCGCGATGAGTACCACACCTCGGTTTAGACATTACATTACAGTACAGTATGCTTCCAATATCATCCCAGGCGGTAGTACCTGTTTGATAGCTGCCTACTACCTACTACCTGATCTCAAAGGGCGCTGTTACACTGTTAGCAAGTACTGTGCACATAAATAGGCCTATTACACTGTTAGAAAGTACTGAGCACATATAGGCACTGTTACACTGTTAGCAAATACTGAACACATATACGGGCTATGTTACACTGTTTACAAGTACTGGGCACATTTATAGGCACTGTTACACTGTTAGCAAATATTGAACACATACATAGGCTCTATTACACTATTAGCAAGTACTGAGCACATATAGGCACTGTTACACTGTTAGCAAATATTGAACACATACATAGGCTCTATTACACTATTAGCAAGTACTGAGCACATATATGTTACACTGTTGGTAATATAAGGGAACTATTTTACATTGTTAGCAAACACTGGTAAATATGTATTCTCTTATAAACACTTGGCAGTTACTGGGTATATCCGGGTTCTCCGTTACAAACTGTTAACAAAGTAATAACGATATTCGGGTTCCCCGTTACCCTACTGTCAAGTACTGGACATGTACTCTCTGTCACAAACTGTTGACACGTACTGGGCATGTGGAGGCTCTCTGATGCACCGTTGGCAAGTACTAGGCATGTACTGGACTCCCTTTTGCAAACTGTTGAGAAGTACTGTACAGAGTATGTAAGGGCTCTCTGATATACTATTGACTTAGTAATGGGCATATACGGACTCTTGAATATAAGCAGTTCCACGTAATTATGCCAGTGCTGGTCAAATCTGGTCTTAGAGGAGCTCACCCAGCATAATTGCACTGACGGGGATGTTGCTGGAGGCCTTGTGGAGGTGTTATACTTGGGGTCTTGCTAGGTTCTTGTATGGGGGTTTTGAGGATGTTGGGTGTCTTGAGGGTGTTGTTGGATGAAATGGGGTGATTTTGTTGGGTGTCCTGGGTTGATGACGTTGAGTGTTTTGGGGTGATGCTGGTGGCTGTCTTGGGGTAATGATGTCGGGTGTCCTGGGTTGATGACGTTGAGTGTCTTGGGGTGATGCTGGTGGCTGTCTTGGGGTAATGATGTCGGGTGTCCTGGGTTGATGACGTTGAGTGTCTTGGGGTGATGCTGGTGGCTGTCTTGGGGTAATGATGTCAGGTGTCCTGGGTTGATGACGTTGAGTGTCTTGGGGTGATGCTGGTGGCTGTCTTGGGGTAATGATGTCAGGTGTCCTGGGTTGATGACGTTGAGTGTCTTGGGGTGATGCTGGTGGCTGTCTTGGGGTAATGATGTTGGGTGTCCTGGGTTGATGACGTTGAGTGTCTTGGGGTGATGCTGGTGGCTGTCTTGGGGTAATGATGTCAGGTGTCCTGGGTTGATGACGTTGAGTGTCTTGGGGTGATGCTGGTGGCTGTCTTGGGGGTAATGATGTCAGGTGTCCTGGATTGATGACGTTGCGTGTCTTGGGGTGATGCTGGTGGCTGTCTTGGGGTAATGATGTCAGGTGTCCTGGGTTGGTGACGTTGAGTGTCTTGGGGTGATGCTGGTGGCTGTCTTGGGGTAATGATGTCAGGTGTCCTGGGTTGATGACGTTGAGTGTCTTGGGGTGATGCTGGTGGCTGTCTTGGGGTAATGATGTTGGGTGTCCTGGGTTGATGACGTTGAGTGTCTTGGGGTGATGCTGGTGGCTGTCTTGGGGTAATGATGTCGGGTGTCCTGGGTCGATGACGTTGGAGTGTCTTGGGGTGATGCTGGTGGCTGTCTTGGGGTAATGATGTTGGGTGTCCTGGGTTGATGACGTTGAGTGTCTTGGGGTGATGCTGGTGGCTGTCGTGGGGGTAATGATGTTGGGTGTCCTGGGTTGATGACGTTGAGTGTCTTGGGGTGATGCTGGTGGCTGTCGTGGGGTAATGATGTTGGGTGTCCTGGGTTGATGACGTTGAGTGTCTTGGGGTGATGCTGGTGGCTGTCTTGGGGAAATGATGTTGGGTCTCTTGAGGGTGTGGTTGGGTGAATTGGGGTGATGATGGGTGTCTTGGGGAGATATTGTTAGGTGTCTTAGGGGTGCTGTTGTGTGAATAGGGGTGATATTGTTGTGTGTCTTGAGGTGATGTTGTTGGGGTCTTGTGGGTGTTGTTGTGTGTCTTGAGGTGATGTTATTGGGTGTCTTGTGGGTGTGTTGGGTTCCTTGGAGTGATGTATTTTGGGGCAGCTATAGTGGATTATGAACATGCCAGTGACCACAACACTGTTCTTAGAAAAACAAAGCATTAACTGTTTAAAAGCACCAATAATTGGGTTAA